>NC_092094.1:17879904-18179904 GCF_045679555.1 Salvelinus alpinus
ACTTTGCAGACCATGCATGAACACCCATTGGTCTATTATCACTGCTGAGTTGAAAAGCAGTAAGTGAACAGAGGAGACACGCCCACATCCTGGACCAACCAGAAACTGGGAGCGGACCAACCTACAGCCTGGAGCTGGTGTGCATGCATTCCAACAAGGGTGTTAGTCCATTTGGAGTAATGGGTTTCTTAAAGTCAGTTGAGGCTCATCAGAGGAGGAAGGGGAGGACCATCCTACTCAGTGAATTTCATAAAAATAAAAATAGTGAAACATTAAAAAAGTTATAATTTTTAGATAAGACTATGAAGGTATACAGTAGCCTCAACACCAGTCTCTGGGGTAGCACCATGGTTTAGCCGGAGGACATCTATTTTCCGTTCTCCTCAGGGTACATTGACTTCAATACAAAACCTAGGATGCTCATGGTCTCACCCCCTTCCATAGACTTACACAGTAATTCTGAAGACTTCCGGAGGACGTCCTCCAACCTATCAGAGCTTTTGCAGCATGAACTGACATGGTCTCCACCCAATCAAAGGATCAGAGAATGAATATAGTACTGAAAGCATAAGCTACAGCTAGCTAGCACTGCAGTGCATAAAATGTGGTGAGTAGTTGACTCAAAGAAAGAGAAAGGCAATAGTTGTACAAATTCATTTCTTTCAAAATTAAGGAGAAGCAGCAGAGAGAGAGCTGGCTATATTTCATTTTCTTCTTTTCACTTACTTAGCTAGCTTCTGCAGCTAGCTAATTTAGCCCACTCAAACAATCGTCTCAAACAGAGAGGAATGCTATTTATGTTAGCTAGCTGGCTAAGGCTATCCAACTCTTCCAAGTCAAGGTAATTTATATAATGAATTACCACCGGTGCCCGCCGGTGTAACTGCTAAATTGTTTGCTGTACACTGTAATGCGTGATTGTAGCGGGTTCACTAATGCATTAGTTCCATTAGCTATGTTGACTATGCCATTACCTAATATTGCGGCCTGGTCTCATAGACTTGATGTAACATAGTAAACATAAATCCGGGACACTCAAATTAGTATAATATCTTACTTTTGGTATGGTTACATAAGATAGAGTGTTACTTAAGGCAGAAACTAAAGTAGGGTGATTGGTCAGGGTGGATAGGTGGGTGTCTAACGCAAACGTTTAGCAACACAAAGGTTGCAAGTTTGATTCTCATCATGGACAATTTTAGCTAATTAGAAACTTTTCAACTACAGTACTTACTCATTTTTATCTACTTTGCAGCTACTTAGCATGTTAGCTAACCTTAACCCTTTTAGCTAACTCTTCCCTTAACCCTAACCCTAACCTTAACCCTTTAACCTAACTCCTAAACTTAACCCTAACCCTAACTCCTAGCCTATCTAGCGTTAGCCAGCTAGCTAACGTTAGCCAGCTAGCTAGAATTTATAACATATAATACGTTTCGCAAAATCATATCATCTAGTACATTTTGCAACTTCGCAACATGTTGTACCTTCCCAATCTTAAACGGCACTGCCCGCCACTGCTTAAAGTTAATAAACAAACGTTTAGTGTTAATTCTACTAAGCTAACATATGGAATTGTTTTAAGATGGTTAAACCAAGGATCATTTAGCTATTTGATTGAGAATTTAAGGGCCCCTTTAGGTATGAAAAAAAAGGTGCAAAAGGAAAGCCTGGTCTAAGGACAACGTATAACCAACCTGACAGTGAGTGTCGAAAGTGAACAGTGTCATCCTCTGACTCCCCGTCCAGCAGGTCTGAGTAAAGAGTCAGATTGTCTGTGATCAGCTAGCATGACAGAACAGCCAAATTTATATAAAATATTGAAGCATTTATCTTATCATGCAACAGTTATGAAATGTAAAATATTGTAAACGCATGATCTGTTATGGAAAGTTTCATGATAACCTGATCTGTGGGCTTCTTATGGTGAGTAATATGAATGTGTGGTTTATGTGTGTCGGTGTCACACTCACCGATCTTACTGATGAATGACACGGTGGCGTGGAAGCCTCGGTAGGTGACCGTGCTATCAGAGGTGAACTGGAGGACCATCACGTTGTCATAGCTCAGGACGGGGGGAGGCACATTCCTACCACACAGCACCGCTTACACAAGAACACAAACATTACCCTACGAATTGCAAAAATCTCTGAAGTTGGAGACTTTTATCTCCCTCAACAACTTTAAAAATCTGCTATCCGAGCAGCTAACCGATCGCTGCAGCTGTACATAGTCCATCTGTAAACTACCCACCCAATTTACCTACCTCACCCCCCATACTGCTTTTATTTATTTACTTTTCTGCTCTTTTGCACACCAGTATCTCTTCTTGCACATGATCATCTGATGATTTATCACTCCAGTGTTAATCTGCTAAATTGTAATTATTCGATTTATTGCCTACCTCATGCCTTTTGCACACATTGTATATAGATTCTCTTTTTTTTATTTTTTTTTATTTTTTTTTCTTCTACCATGTTATTGACTTGTTTATTGTTTACTCCATGTGTAACTCTGTGTTGTCTGTTCACACTGCTATGCTTTATCTTGGCCAGGTCGCAGTTGCAAATGAGAACTTGTTCTCAACTAGCCTACCTGGTTAAATAAAGGTGAAATAAAAAAATAAAAAAATAAACTTGAAATGTGTGTGTGTGTGTGTGTGTGTGCGTGTGCATGCGTGCGAAAGAGATATCTCTTTCAGCTTGAGTTGAGTTTTGTTCATTTATATTTCAGCATCTATTACAATTATTAATGTGCCATAAAAGTCAAATCCATTTGGATAGGTTTGTTGGTCTATTGATCTTAGGGTCAGATTCTGTACCTATCTCCTCTTTTGTATCCACATCTCCAAGAACAGTCAGTGAATCATACTCGCAGTCATCCGATTGCTCCAGGTCAAAGTCATCAAAGTCAAGCTGCAAGACAAAAGACAATACAATTTCAAAAATGAAAAAAATATGGAAAAAATGAAGAAAACAGCATCCTTCACTCATCTTAATTTCGACAAAAAATGTGGCAAGTGCATTTACAGTGTTGCAGTCTGTTGTTGTTGTTGTTTAATCAAGGTGAGTATCACATTCTTTCCAGTACATGTAAACTGATCCCATCCACACCAGAGACTGAACAAACTATCACTGTGTAGGCAGAGTGCCACCATGAATGTATTCATGAGTCCACTGGGAGAGATCAGTCTCTGGGGTATCCCTTCGGTCACAACGGCCTTGCTACATGAGAGGACACAATTATAATGATAAAATATTTTTTTACCTTTATTTAACTAGGCAAGTCAGTTAAGAACAAATTCTTATTTTCAATGATGGCCTAGGAACAGTGGGTTAACTGCCTTGTTCAGAGGCAGATTTTTACCTTATCAGCTCGGGGATTCGATCTTGCAACCTTTCGGTTACTAGTCCAATGCTCTAATCACTAAGCTACCTGCCACCCCAGGACAGGACAGTACACAAACTCTTACAACCCTTACTGCGTAAGAAGTACAGGTCAACATGTGTCACCTTGACAACGTGACCCTTGGGGGCGTAGATGACCCAGTGGCAGACAGAGTCGTTGCTGTAGGATTGTGGGTAGTTGAGACTGTGTACGGCCCTCTGATCCTGGACCAGAGCCACGGTGCCACATCCCGACGCTGCACAAATACAAAGGACACATTATCAGCCACAAGCCCTGCCCTCTCTGTGGCTCCATACTCACACTGTCGCACACTTAACCCTTGACAATACATGTGCATCAGTGCAACACAAACACTGTCCGCCAGGCATCTTGGCTCCTATCTCTGACCCACGTGGTGGTGTAGTTACAGTGCAGGAGTGTGTGTTTTCATCACAGAACCTCTGCACCTCATTACCAGGTCATGAGACTGCTGTGTGCCTTCCTGGCTGTTATGTAACTATGGGAGAGTCAGCCCCATGAGCATGAATGTGTGTGTGTGTGTGTTTTTGTGTGCGTGAAAGCGCGTGTGTGTGCATGAGTGTGTGTGTGGGCCTGCATGCGTGTGAGTGAAAGTGCGTATGCGTGTGTGTGTGTCTGACTAGCAGCAGTTGGAGGGTGTGTGGCTCACAGGGTGGAGGGCCCTACTGGGATTGAAAGAGAGAGTAGGGAGCCTATATCATTTGTCAGGAACTCAGAGCAACTAGACACATCCTGTCAGCAGGCAGGGTGATGAAACATCAGACCCAGCACACAGCTCTGCCCTGAAGGCCCCTGCCAAACAACGTATTCTAGCATCAAGTCACAAATGCAATACACAGCTATTTGTAGTACAGACAGAGAACATGAGAATTATTTAGCAAAAAACAAATGCTATGAGGATCCATCTGTTAGTGTCAGACTATGTCTTTATAATCGCAATGCACACACAGTAATGATGACATACTACTCCATAAACTTGTTTAATTAACCTCTGAGTTCTGAGTTGTTCTACTCCTGAGCTGGGGGGGTTAGGCTTGGTGAGCCAAGGAAACGTGGGTTGACGTAACGGTTACTCACCAGGCACAGAATTTCCCTCGACACCTCGGAATCTAACAACAAATCCGCTTCCTGTTCCACTGACATCAGACACAAATTGGAGAGAAGCACTGTGGGAGTCGATGAGCACTGGGGGCGGGGGGGCGCTGCCACAGAACCTCCCTAAGAGACAGCCAATGGGAGATCACAAAGTCAAACCCCCCCATCAACTGGTGGGAAGGAGAAAACTAGGGAGACATACAGTACCAGTCAAAAGTTTGGACACACCTACTCAATCAAGGTTTTTTTTTTTTTTTTTTTACTATTTTCTACATTGTAAAATAATAGTGAATACATCAAAACTATGAAATAACACATATGGAATCATGAAATAACCAAAAAAGTATTAAACAAATCAAAATATATTTTATATTTGAGATTCTTCAAAGTAGCCACCCTTTGCCTTGATGACAGCTTTGCACACTCTTGGCATTCTCTCAACCAGCTTCATGAGGTAGTCACCTGGAATGAATTTCAACTAACAGGTGTGCCTTGTTAAAAGTTAATTTGTGGAATTTCTTGACTTCTTAATGTGTTTGAGCCAATCAGTTGTGTTGTGACAAGGTAGGGATAGTATACAGAAGATAGCCCTATTTGGTAAAAGACCAAGTCCATATTATGGTAAGAACAGCTCAAATAAGCAAAGAAATGACAGTCCATCATTACTTTAAGACATGAATGTCAGTCAAAGCGGAACATTTCAAGAACTTTGAAAATGTTGTCAAGTGCAGTTGCAAAAACCATCAAGCGCTATGATGAAACTAGACCGCCACAGGAAATGAAGACCCACAGTTACCTCTGCTGCAGAGGATAAGTTCATTAGAGTTACCAACCACAGAAATTGCAGCCCAAATAGATGCTTCACAGAGTTCAAGTAACAGACACATCTCAACATCAACTATTCAGAGGAGACTGCGTGAATCAGGCCTTCATGGTTGAATTGCTGCAAAGAAATAACTACTAAAGGACACCAATAATAAGAAGAGACTTGCTTGGGCCAAGAAACATAAGCAATGGACATCTGTCCAAATGTGATATTTTGGTTTCCAACCGCCGTCTTTGTGAAAAGCAGAGTAAGTGAACGGATGATCTCCTTATGTGTGGTTCCCACCGTGAAGCATGGAGGAGGATGTATGATGGTGTGGGGGTGCTTTGCTGATGATTTATTTAGAATTCAAGGCACACTTATCCAAGATGGCTACCACAGCATTCTGCAGCAATTCTGCTTTCAATAGGACAATGACCCAACACACCTCCAGGCTTTGTAAGGGCTATTTGACCTAGAAGGAGAGTGATGGAGTGCTGCATCAGACGACCTGGTGACCTCCACAATCACCCGACCTCAAACCAATTGAGATCGTTTGGGATAAGTTAGACCGGAGAGTGATGGAAAAACAGCCAACAAGTGCTCAGCATATATGGGAATTCCTTGAAGATTGTTGGGAAAGTATTACAGGTGAAGCTGGTTGAGAGAATGCCAAGAGTGTGCAAAGCTGTAATCAAGGCAAAGGGTTGTTACTTTGAAGAATCTAAAATCTAAAATCTATTTTGATTTGTTTAACACTTTTTTGGTAACTACATGATTCCATACGTGTTATTTGATCTTTTTGATGTCTTCACTATTACTCTACAATGTAGAAAATAGTAAAAATAAAGAAAAACCCTTGAATGAGTAGGTGTGTCCAAACTTTTGACTGGTACTGTATAGCAGCCTCATCTCTCACCAATAGGCCTCCCTGAGTCTGCACCCACAGATACCGTGAGTTGGTCACTGTGACAGAGGGTGTCATTCTCCATGTCGAATTCCAAGAATTCCAGCAGAATACTCCTCCCTATAGGAACGCTGATGGACCAAGAACATATCCTACGAGAGAGAGAGAAAGATGTTTACTGTAATGTAATGTAAGCTTTCAACCGATATAAGACACTTGTATGTACATAAATGTTTCAAATCCATAATTTTTATGATTATTTATTTGAACTGCGTGTCCTCCAGTTTCACCGGAAGTTGTCCCGCTAGCGGGACGCCTAGCCTTCATGGCCTGCATCAAAGTCAGATTAGGATATATAGTTGAAGTCGTAAGTTTACATACAATTAGATTGGAGTCATTAAAACTTGTTTTTCAACCACTCCACCAATGTCTTGTTGACAAACTATAGTTTTGGCAAGTCGGTTAGGACTTTCTAATGAACTCGCTCACCGAATCAGCGTATTCGTCAATGTTGTTGTTGGACGCAATGCGGAACATATCCCAATCCACGTGATCGAAGCAGTCTTGAAGCGTGGAATCAGATTGGTCGGACCAGCGTTGAACAGACCTGAGCGCGGAAGCTTCCTGTTTCAGTTTCTGTTTGTAGGCTGGAAGCAACAAAATGGAGTCATGGTCAGCTTTTCCGAAAGGAGGGCGGGGGAGGGCCTTATATGCGTCGCAGAAGTTAGAATAACAATGATCCAGGGTTTTACCAGCCCTGGTAGCACAATCGATATGCTGATAGAATTTAGGGAGTTTTGTTTTCAGATTAGCCTTGTTAAAATCCCCAGCTACAATGAATGCAGCCTCAGGGTGTGTGGTTTCCAGTTTACATAGAGTCAGATAAAGTTCGTTCAGGGCCATCGATGTGTCTGCTTGGGGGGGAATATATACGGCTGTGATTATAATCGAAGCGAATTCCCTTGGTAGATAATGCGGTCGACATTTGATTGTGAGGAATTCTAAGTCAGGTGAACAGAATAACTTGAGTTCCTGTATGTTGTTATGATCACACCACGTCTCGTTAATCATAAGGCATACCCGCCCGCCCCTCTTCTTACCAGAAAGATGTTTGTTTCTGTCGGCGCGATGCATGAAGAAACCAGCTGGCTGCACCGACTCCGTTAGCGTCTCTCGAGTGAGCTATGTTTCCGTGAAGCAAAGAACGTTACAGTCTCTGATGTCTCTCTGGAATGCTACCCTTGCTCGGATTTCATCAACCTTGTTGTCAAGAGACTGGACATTGGCAAGTAGTATGCTAGGGAGTGGAGCGCGGTGTGCCCTTCTCCGGAGCCTGACCAGAAGGCCGCTTCGTTTGCCCCTTTTACGGCGTCGTTGTTTAGGGTTGCCGGCTGGGATCAGATCCATTGTACTGGGTGGAAGGCAAAACACAGGATCCGCTTCGGGAGAGTCATATTCCTGGTCGTAATGATAGTGAGTTGACGTTGCTCTTATATTCAGTAGTTCCTCCCGACTGTATGTAATGAAACCTAAGATTACCTGGGGTACCAATGTAAGAAATAACACGTAAAAAAACGAAATACTGCATAGTTTCCTAGGAACGCGAAGCGAGGCGGCCATCTCTGTCGGCACCAGAAGTCATTGAAGCAACATCTCATGACATCAGTCAGGAAGTTAAAGCTTGGTCGCAAATGGGTCTTCCAAATGGACATTAACCCCAAGCATACTTCCAAAGTTGTGGCAAAATGGCTTAAGGACAACAAAGTCAAGGTATTGGAGTGGCCATCACAAAGCCCTGACCTCAATCCCATAGAAAATTTGTGGGCAGAACTGAAAAAGTGTGTGCCGAGCAAGGAGGCCTCCAAACCTGACTCAGTTTCACCAGCTCTGTCAGGAGGAATGAGCCAAGATTCACCCAACTTATTGTGGGAAGCTTGTGGAAGGCTACCCAAAATGTTTGACCCAAGTTAAACAATGTACAGGCAATGCTACCAAATACGAATTGAGTGTATGTAAACTTCTGACCCACTGGGAATGTGATGAAAGAAATAAAAGCTGAAAAAAATCATTTTCTCTACTATTATTCTGGCATTTCACATTCTTAAAATAAAGTGGTGATCCTAACTGACCTAAGACAGGGAATTTTTACTCAGATTACATTTCAGGAATTGTGAAAAACTGAGTTTAAATGTATTTGGCTAAGGTGTATGTAAACTTCCAAATTCAACTGTAAGCCAAGGACAAGATAAAGTGAATTTTTACAACTACTTTTTGCTACTACTTTCACCACTTCTAGTCTTGAAAGCTTTGGATGTTTACTACACTGTGGATCCTTAAATATCTGGGAGGGGCTAAGGCTTAAGAGGGTGTGAACAATGCTGAATGGGTGTAGACAAAGAAGGGCTCTTCAGTAAATGTACCAAAATATTCACGGTCCATTTTCTTAAAAGTGGGGTTATAAGTTTATCAACTTTCAAAGCAGAATTACTTCCCCATTGTTCCTCAACTGCAGTGTATGATATAACATGTTATAGCTCTGAGTCAATTCTTTAATCTAATGTAAAAAAACACAATTTCGAAAATTGGTCTACTCAATAAATTGTCTGTGGCGACTGAATGGTTTGGCCTACAAACTATTTTTAGCCCCCTATGGAAGGATGAGACTCATGAACACAATGGTTTTGTTAGTTTTCTCTACGACCCCCTGAAGTTGGTTTATCCAATCTGTCAACTTCTGTTTGTAGCATCAGAACAGTTTGGGCTACACACTAATGTGACCCCTCTGATGTAAAGGAGACTCTCTACAACACGCACATGTCAGTTATTTTGCTAAGATGCCTCAGAAGACTCGTCTGAAGGTCCCCCGGTACCAGTCCAGAAAATTAATGGAAGTATATATGTAGATTGTTTAGTTCCGAAAATAAGGGGTTAAATACATGTAAAAAACAAACAAAATAAATTTCTTATATCTCTCAGATATAGGGTAGACACTTCGGAAACAAAATTCCTTTAGATTTATTTTTGGGGACTACCTGTTGTTCCATGTAGTGAATCTGTTATTCAATGCGTTTGTATGGGCTAATAGCAGTAACATGCTGACCACACCGCTCGCGTCGTGTGCGCAAGCGTTGCAAAATAAATGTACATATACAGTACATGTTATTCAATCATTGCACCCACACTGCTCGCGCGCACCAACGAGCGTCTGCATTGCCGAGCGCTAAAATAGAAGTCAGTTCTATTTGTGATGCTGAACACCGTGCAAGTTCTGCCTCGCCCATCTCCTCATTGGTTTATAGAAGCATATACCCCCGTGCCATCTCCTCATTGGTTATACCCACGTGTGTGAGTGAAAGATGAACTGAGGTCGGTCAGTTATGGTAATACACCTTTTTATGAAAGTTAGTTGCCAATCGCCATATAAAGTCCAAAGAAGAAAAAGCCTGGAAGGAGGAGAGATGACTAGAAACGATTCGGTTGACTGTTTTATGTGTGGATTAATTGTTGGAGTAGAGGACCTTGTGCATTTCAGGTAGAATAACAACTCAACGTTTATATCCCAGGACAAATTAGCTAGCAACAGCAAGCTAGCTAAATAGGACAAATTAGCTAGCAACTGCAAGCTAGCTAGCTAAATTGCCATAAATGTTTAATGCTTTTCGACCTGTCCCCAAATTAATTAATTGGTACAGAGTTTGTTTTGATATTTCAACCTGCGTATCGTGATCGTGTTTTGGTGTGGGGGGAGAAAATCAATTTGCGCACGATGGCGCACGTTGATGCGGGTGCGCCTCTGTTTTGGGCATGGTGTAAGGCCAAATACCTTTTCATCAAATAATGTTCTATTAAATGTGTTGATACTTCAATGGAATGCCTTGGTTTAGACAGGGATTAGACTCTTATGGATTAAAGTTCTCTGAACAATTGGAGAATACAACTTTAAATAGAACCATGAGGAAACCTGCAGAAAAAGTTTTGTTGGAGTACTGACATTCCCACAGAAGAACGTTGTTTCTTAAAGTTCTCAGAACTATTTGAGAACATTCCCAATGTCAAACCATTCTGAGAACTTTTCTAGAACATTACAACAAAAGTACATTAAATGTAACCATGTTTTAACTTTTAGGAAGCATTCTGTTAATGTAATTAAAGGGATACTTCAGGATTTTGGCAATGATGCCCTTTATCTACTTCCCCAAAGTCAGATGAATTTTAAGTCTCTGTGTCCAGTATGAAGGAAGTTAGAGGTAGATTTGCGAGCCAATGCTAACTAGCATTGCTAGCAGATAACCATACACTTCCAGTCATTGCGCTAACACTAGTTAGCAATTGCAGTGCACTAGTGCTAGTTAGCAACTTCCTTCAATCTGCACGCAGAGACATACAAATAGTATCCACAAGTTCCTGACTCTAGGGTAGTAGATTAAAGGCCTCGTTGCCAAAATCCTGAAGTAACCCTTAAAATAGCAGGAAAATTATGTTTTTTGTCAAGTTCCTAAAAATGTGCTGAGAATGTTCCAAAGCCAAGAAACTATCCTTCACCATTTCCAGAAAGTTGTGGGAAGGTTGTCTGCAAAATAACCATAGGACAACCCCCTCCCACCAAGCTCTAAGAAACATGGTTGTTAGAATGTTCTGTGCCAGCCGGGGAGTGGTGAGGGCAAATTGGTCTGAAAATAAATAGTCCTAAAAGCATACTTAATTCAAGGGCATTCAATGAGCGCATTCAGTTCAGCACAGCTCTCCCTCACTCCCCGTCTGCAACGGGCCTGTGCACTGTCACTGGATTACACCCACTCATTGTTGTTGTAGAGATGGCCTGATAGGCTTGGGTTTCTGATGAGACCCTCACTACCGCTCACAAGACCATCCCTCACACTGCACAGTCCTGCAGCACAGTACACACACACACACACACACACACACACACACACACACACACACACACACACACACACACACACACACACACACACACACACACACACACACACACACACACACACACACACACACACACACACACACACACACACACACCATCAAATACACTGTCCAAAGAGTACAATAACATCATACAGTAAAGGTTAATTGTACAAATTGCATAAATGAGCTATTGTGTAAAAATGTAAGTAGCTATTTAGATGACAAAGAGGACATGGTCGCAGTTCCAAACATGCAAGTAAATGCATTGTGGAATTGATATACAAGAAGAAGAAATACAACTTACTTGACTTGGACCTTTGGTTTGGGTTAGCATCTGCTGTTGAACAAAACACAACAACAAAATAATTTGTTAGACCATCTGTTATACATATCCAAACTTGATTAAAAAGTGTTAGATAACCTTCTCTGAGTTTCATCTTGATCCAGGGCAGGAACATCTTGACGTCAGTGAATACCCCTGGGGATCCTCTCTTGGCCGACGACTTGGCCTTGTTGTTGATCCAGCTACGGCCACAACCTTTCCCCCAGGAGGTGACCCCCACCACGACCCAGTGGCCGTCCTCCCTGGGGCAGATCAGAGGACCCCCAGAGTCCCCCTGGAGATGGGAGAACACAACATTGTCTGATAAGGGACCTCTCAAAGGAATGATGAGAAGTCTATGGACAGATATAACCCCATTTGTCCAGAGATCCTCCACCAGAAACTGGACAGAGATCACTGAATCATAATAACACTGTGTTATAGATTTTAACATGCAGAGTCAGACAGCGCTGTGTTGTAGTCTATCTACTGTACCTGGCAGGCGTCCTTTCCTCCTCTCTCTGGTCCAGCACACAGCACAGTGAGGGCCTGCTGTGTGGGTCTCAGGGTCTGGAGAACATACTTGCACTTAGCTGGCTCCACCAACTCCAGCTGCACCTCTCTTAGAATGGCAGGTAGAAGACCGCCTGAATGTGAATACAGTGGGTTTCCATTAGCCTGATCCCAGATCTGTTTGTACTGTCTTGCCAATTCCTTATGGTCAAACCATGGTCATAAGACAGCACAAACAGATATGGGATCAGGCTAGGTCTCCATCATCAAAACATCCAAAAAATACAAGTGAAGAGTAAAGTGTCCATGTTGATGTGCTTGTTTGAAGTTATTGTCAAACTGAAGGTAAAGTTAATCTGGGCCTTACGTTCTTTGGTCCTTCCCCATCCACTCACAAGGCAGCTGGTCCTGGGTGGGAAGTTCTCACTGGGCAGAGGCAGGCATATGGGCTGAACACAGGGACCTGCAGAGGATGTAAGCACAGATACTTTAGAAAATATTTCCTACAGTGACAAGAATAATGTCTGGCCAAACTCAGTCAATGACGTAGACATCATAATGTCCATAAAGGGTGGGTTATATCTACATTACAGAACATTACGGCCGTAGAAAACAAACTCAACCGCCCGTCACTATAACGGAGAGGAAACCTGCCCAATCGGATATGTCCATTGATTTCCAGCAGAGCTATATCATAGCTCATAGGAGAGGCGTGCTGGTACTTTTCGTGAATTTTGATGGTGTTCACAGTGAAGGTCTGCTCTTCTTCATCAGGAACCCTTTGGTCGTACTCCCCAATCACAACACTAACGTTCCTCAGAAAGTTTCTATGGAAGAGAAAAGGAGGAGACATTAGGGTGGACTGAAAGGCGGACTGAAACGGGGAGGGACTACCTGGACTTGAGATGGGATGGAACTTACGTAGAGACGATGGAGAAGCAGTGGGCAGCAGTCAGGATCCAGCGCTCAGTCAGGATAGCCCCTCCACAGAAATGAGAACCCCTGGACCTCAGTGAAACCTTCAAATCATCCCAAATTCCATGTCATTGTGATGTCTTTAAGCCTGTATTTGTGTGGCCTGTGTGGTCCAGCGGTTACAGCCGCTGGACCAGAGTCGGCATGGGTTCGAATCTGGCCCTCTGACTCACCCTCCCCCATCTTTTATATTGTGCTATCTCTTCAATAAAGCTAGAAAAAAAAGCCTGTATTTGTGTTGTCCTCCTTGCCATATTTCTCAAAAGGGGGTGTCACATGTACAGTAAAAGGAAGTCACTTGCCAACCAGGGGTGGGATCCATATCTTGTCTCCAACCCTCCAACGATTCTTAAAGAGCGGTCAAGGAGGTTCCTGATCTGTGGAAGACCGCACTTTGGACCTGTAGGTGGAAAAAAAGCTAGGGCTTGTTCAACAAAATACACTACATGACCAAAAGTATGTGAACACCTGCTCGTTGAACATCTCATTCCAAAATCATGGGCATTAATATGGAGCTGGTCCACCCTTTGCTGCTATAACAGCCTCCACTCTTCTGGGAAGGCTTTCCACTAGATGTTGGAACACCGCTGCGGGGACTTGCTTCCATTCAGCCACAAGACCATTAGTGAAGTTAGGCACTGATGTTGGGTGATTAGGCCTGGCTCGCAGTCGGCATTCCAATTCATGCCAAAGGTGTTCGATGGGGTTGAGGTCAGGGCTCTGTGCAGGCCAGTCAAGTTCTTCCACAACGATCTCGACAAAGCATTTCTGTATGGACCTTGCTTTGTGCACGGTGGCATTGTCATGCTGAAACAGGAAAGGGCCTTCCCGAAAACTTTTGCCACAAAGTTGGAAGCACAGAATCATCTAGAATGTCATTGTGTGCTGTAGGGTTAATATTTCCATTCGCTGGAACTAAGGGGCCTAGCCCGAACCACGAAAAACCCAGACCATTATTCCTTCTCCACCAAACTTTACAGTTGGCACTATGCATTGGGGCAGGTAGCGTTCTCCTGGCATCCGCCAAACCCAGATCTGCCAGATGGTGAAGACTGCCAGATGGTGGAGCGTGATTCATCACTCCAGAGAACACGTTTCCACTGCTCCAGAGTCCAATATCGGCAATTTTTCCACCCCTTCAGTTGACGCTTGGCATTGCAAATGGTGATCTTAGGCTTCTGTGCGGCTGATCAGCCATGGAAACCCATTTCATGAAGCTCCCGATGAACAGTTATTGTGCTGACGTTGCTTCCAGAGGCAGTTTGGAACTCGGTAGTAAGTGTTGCCACCGAGGACAGACGATTTTTACGTGCTACGTGCTTCAGCACTCGCCGGTCCCGTTCTGTGAGCTTGTGTGGCCTATCACTTCGCGGCTGAGCCGTTGTTGCTCCTAGACATTTCCACTTCACAATAACAGCACTTACAGTTGACCAGATCAGCTCTAGCAGGGCATCCTATGACGGTGTCACATTAATGGTCACTGAACTCTTCATTAAGGCCATTCTACTGCCAATGTTTGTCTTTGGAGATTGAATGGCTGTGTGCTCGATTTTATACACCTGTCAGCAACGGGTGTGTCTGAAATAGCCGAATCCACTAATTTGAAGGGGTCTCCACATACATTTGTATATATAGTGTACAATTGGTCATTCACATTTACACAATTCAATCAATGTATCTTTCAATCTGTGTACCCTGCTAACCTATTACTGGTATACATTTGATAACTTACCAGAGAGATCATCTGAAATTCCAGTGTTGATACAGTAACACAGACAGAGTAGAACCCCAGTGGTCTTCACCCGTGAACCTCCCATTCTGACTTCTGACTGGGGTCTTGCTGGCTAAGACAAGTGGGTTTATATGGTGGGGGGGTTAACTATGTGGGTAGGGTTACTTGTTAACCAGACTGCAGACGTCTGTAAAGAACAGAGCTCGGCTAGAGTCATAGTGAGGAAGACAGAAGAGTAACACATTAGACTCGCATACTGCCTCAGACAACATTGCTCAGGGTGACTCCCCCTCAGAACTTGACAACAACTATCTCTGGTGAACCGTCATTTGTGGTGGGAGACCAACACAGCCAGACATGTTCTTTTTTACAACGGAGCACGCATTGAAATTGATCCATGGTATTGTAATCTGATAGTTTCCAACTATTCTGTCAGTGTCTTAAACCTAGGGCAGGATCAGTATAATATAGGCAGTGGCACCAAGCTGTCTGTGACAAAACAACCCCATAAAATCAACCAAAGAGGAGGGCCAAGACATCCATAAACCACCCTGGACAATGCGGAGAATCCTCAGAGATCCAAACTGTTAAAGGAACCGCAGACATGAAAGGAGTGGCTTAAGGAATAGACAGAAAGAGAACGTAAATAGATCTAAAAAATGAATTCAAAGATATTAAAGCATTTGATTACTGCTACGGTGCTGTTTGGGTTGTTATTCAGATTTGTCCCACCATTCTTGATTTCCTTACATTTGAATTGTTTGACAGTTTACTGCATTGTTAGGAGCTAGTAACATAAGCATTTCGTTGCACCCACTATAACACCTGCCAAACTGTGTACGCGACCAAATTTGATTTGATTTAAAGGCTGATTTTCATCTTATCAATCAATGGCCATGGAAACAGTTAGAGGATCAGGGCCACATTCCTAGTAGGTAGACTTTATCGAACATTGCAGACAGAAATGCAACGAATAGAGCTGACGTTATTTTATTCTACAGGTCAGAGAGGCATGTTGTTCTACATAACATATTTCTATTTGTACGTTGTACAATGTTGTGCCTTGCTGAATGCGCTCCAGGCTAGTTTACTGCTGCCTGGGCATTCAGCTGACGTACTGTGTGCGGTACAGGGAAGTGGGGCTATCGACAAAGACATCTTCTCATGACGGTCAACTTGACCTTTAAAGCTGAGTTTAAGAGGCATGGCACAGGAAATGGGAACAATTCTTTTGACTTCTTGAACTCTTCTGTGTTTTTGGATGAATGCTAAATTAATCTTCTATGATGTTGAGGGGATAGAGAGGTCTTATGGTGGATCTTATGAATCATGTGAATCTAGAAGCTCTTAAGTTTGCTCAATGCCCTTTTAGCCACAAAATTTCAAGCATACCAAAACTAAGAACACATGGGACTTGCTTGGCCGGCAGGGAACTGCTACAGTTGAGGAAACATGGCATCAAAACAATACATTTCAAATCAGCATGATTTTCTGTTTTAAACATGTATCTTTTACACAAATCAAGACTGACACATTATTCCACAGAGTTAAATCTGATGTGATGTAATTGGGGGTTTACTTACCAGGAGCATTGGAGTAGTCTGGTTGATAGTCAGGACACAAGTGAACATCAGTCACAACATCAGTCAGCTGTTGACTGTCATAGGACAAGCAACCTTTGGGAATGTGACAGAATGTCCTGTCCTTTATACAGACGATATTCATACACACCCGATTTGAACAGCACAAGTCTATCTGCTCTGAACTAATATTGTAACATACTAATAATATATTGTAACATACTGTAGGCTACCCCTAGAAAGCACAGCAGGGAAATCTATGCTGAAAGTGTGTGAGTGCACGCACACACACACACTCTTTCAGCATAGATTTCCGAAACATTTCCATGTTGTTCATTCTAGGAAACATGCAGGAGTAGCCTGTATGCAGGAGTAGCTTGTATTGTATGGGGTCAGCCCATTTTATATCCAGAAAAAAAACTGAAAATAGTACATTTCAGAATCTGTCAAAGGGAATTTGGGCTGTCTGAGAAACACAATAGTGTCATCGGCATAGTGACACTTTATGCTGCTAGTATTGTATGTTACAATACTAGTTCAAAGCAGATGCAAATGAGTCTCACTCCCACTGGATCTGACTCCCAATGGTTCTGACTCCCACTGGGCACACTCAGTAGTGGCTCAGCCCTCAGCACAGACAACGGTTGCCATGCTGCAGCTGCAGGTTGTTCCAGCACAGGATTTCCCATCTATCTGATATGCATATTGAGTCAGATAAATAAATGAATAACATGGATTAATTAAACAGTCATTACACTTCTTATCTCAAAATTGTCACAAATCTCACAATTGACTTGATGGAAACTAGCCTGACAGTTGACTTGATGGCAACTAGCCTGGGGTTTCTCATTAAAGAGTGTAGTTTTAAAGTTGTATTATAATTCTAGCAACTGCGTGTGGCAGAAGATTGCTGAGAAGTTCTACAACAAAATCAGTCTGGTAAGGTGAAAGTGTATATTTTGGGGTGATTTCAACAAGGACATTTTCAGACTTTGCATCTTGTGTAAGTGTGCTCCACATATGAAGAAACACAGCCATATGCAATGTTCACACATTGTTAAGCCCTTTAGTGACATATTACAAGTTGCTATGCAGGAAATGGCATAAATAGGCAGGAAATAAGCTCTGCATTACCTGTAGCCCCCTTAACCGCAGCTCACTAGCTTACTGACTGGACGTCGCTCCCAACGCTGTAAGTACAGTATACTTTCTGATATTTATTTAGTAAGTGATTTGTTTCTAGTCATCCTTCTGGGCATGGGAATACTACTCTGTACTTTTTCAAATTAGTGAATTTGTGTTGCTGGAACATAGGCCTACAGTACAAATAAATATATGGACTGTGGTTTCACATACTTAGTTTATATTAAAAAAAGAAGACCATAATGATGGTTCTCCCCTTAATTTAGGTGGCAGGTTATTCAACACTTATAAAGTGTGTTTTATTGTCTATTTTGATTTAATTTCTCTGATTGCAGGATGTGAAACATGGCCGTAACAAAAGCAGGACGTGTGTTCATGGCTTTTCTCTTCTCTGTGGGAGGTATGGTAAATAACAGCACTATATTTCTCCTTTTTATCAGTATCGTTGTGTGACCTACAGACAAATATCATAAAACAATCAGAATAAGATGCTTCCAAATGTTCTTCTAGGGTGCCCAGTGTCACTTACATTGTCCATCACTCTTCTCTGAGTAATGTTTATCTGTTGTTTCCAACCACACGCACCACAGAAAATGTAGTGTCGACATCACATTGGATGTTGTTAGGATGTTGTTATGCTTATAGTATGTGCGTAGGGGTACTGTATACTACAAAGCAGGTTCAATGAGCAAGGCAGCTAACTTTGATAAACAACCAGAAATAACGATGGATTTTCTGGTTCATTAAGAAAGCTAAACTTAGTTTTGTGTTTTTGGTTGAGTCAATTAGACCATGCCTATTTCATGCTTATCTTAAAAAATGAAGAAAATAGGCCTTATGATGTGTGATTGTGTTGCAGTGAAACTGGCCCACAATGGATGGAGTGTGTCTTACACTCGGAAGCAAATCTGTATCTTGAAAGGTTCATCGGTGGACCTAACCTGCTTTTACACATATCCCAGTGGATATTTAGTCACATCAACATTCTGGTTTAGTGCCAAACAAAGTGATAGGTGGAGAGAAAATTTGATCCCAGAGGACCTAACAGAAGACTCAGGGTACTCAGGTCGTGTGAAGTACCCTGGAACAGAAAGTTGTCACTCCACTCTGAGAATCACAGACCTGAGAGAGGAAGACTCAGCTGAGTATCGCTTCTCGTTTCATAAACAGACTTCAGAGTTGGGTTATAGCTTACCGGGAACAGCTCTTTCCATCACAGGCCTGCAGGTGAAGGTGACAGGAAGTCAGAAACTGACACTGACCTGTAGCACCACCTGCCCTCTGAGTGACAACCCCACCTATATGTGGTACATGAATGGACAATATCTACAAGAAGACATCTTTCCCTGGTACCGATACTTAGTCAGCAGTAATTATGCAGGCAGCTACTCCTGTGCTGTAAAAGGCCATGAGAACCTCCACTCTCCTGCAGTGTGTGTTCACGGTCACAACTGTCAGAGTGTTACTACTGTCAATAGAAATGTGTGTGCCTTAAAGGGGACATCAGTGGACATTTCCTGCACTTACACATATCCCAACAACCCCCAGATCAGTAAAGCATTCTGGTCTAATAAATGGGGGACTAAAGGGGAGCCTGAAGATCTGAGCCAGGACCCAAAGTATGTGGGTCGTGTGGAGTACCGTATTCCTGGAAATAAGGAGAATGACTGTACCCTGAGATTCACAGGTCTGAGAATGAGTGACTCAGCTGAGTACAGGTTCAGGCTCAGAACCATTTTAGGAGGGAAGTTTGCTGGAACTCCTGTATTGCTGACTGTCACAGATGTCCTATTGGAGTTGGATCCCACATCTGTGTCAGAGGGGGAGAGTGGCATACTGAGATGTAGAACCAAATGTACACTGGGTCCAAACACAGCCTTTATTTGGTATAAGAATGGACAGCCTATACCAAACAACTATCCCTACTCCAACAGCCTGTACCTAAACCCAGTCAGCAATGACGATGCAGGCGGCTACTCCTGTGCTGTAGATGGCCATGATGATCTCCACTCTCCGGAAGTGACTCTCACAGTCAGATACAAACCAAAGAGCACCTCAGTGTCAGTCAGTCCCTCTGGTAAGATAGTGGAGGGCAGTTCAGTGACTCTGACATGCAACAGTGATGCCAACCCACCTGTACAGAATTACACCTGGTTGAAGAGAAACGTAACTTCACCAAAAGCTTCAGGGCAGAGTTATACTATTACTAAAATCAGCTCTGAAGACAGTGGAGAATACTACTGTGAGGCACGGAACATTTTAGGGGGAGAGAATTCCAGTCTCATTCCTATTTATATTCCTGTTGCTTTTATTTGGGCTCCTGTAGTGGGGGTAGGGATGGGAGCTGTTTTGGCTGCTGGAGCGCTTGTCTTCACCTACTGCATGCTGAAGAGAAGATTCAGAGGAAGTGATCATTCCATAACGGACACACACAGTGTCCATGTCCATCCTGACCCTAACAGTGACACGTACACAGCTCTGATCAACATCAAGTCCCCTGAAAATGAAGATTTAAGGGGCACCACCAGTGACACATACACAGCTCTGATCAACATCAAGTCCCCTGAAAATGACAAACAGGAAGGTGTAACACACACAGACCTTCAGAGAGAGGATCAAATCCCAGTATATGAAAACATCCCATTGTATGAGACCATCCTGAGAGTAGAACCACCACAGAGCCTGGACTGAAGGCATTTGGCAGAGACCTATGGTATCAAAGCAACCTAGACCTCACATACGCTCTTGCTATTACTGTATATTATATAGAATTCTTTGAGATGAGGTTATTGAGCTTTAATTTATTATTCATTATTCAAATGATTAAAAGCTGTAATTGAAATTATGTATTAATAATGGACAACTGTCCCAAGATTATGCTTCTGTACTTTCCCTAAAGGATTTGCTTTTATCGTGTTAGGAGAAGTTATTTATTTTGCTGCTATCAGAGATAAATGTACCTTACTGAAAAAATATGGAAAATATAAAGTATCATACTATTTATACTTATTTTATTCTCAAATGATTTGTGATAACTGTAGTTTAGTGTAAGTTACATAATGTTGTAAATAAGGCCATGTTTTTAAATGCAATTGATTTTTTTAAATGAATAAAGTGAGTGAGTGTCTGTGTGCGTGCATTCTGCTTGCTTGCATCAAAGTATGAAAGCATCCCACTGTGCAACTGTCTTAAGTCCCTGAGCCTGTGGATCCTGTTTACCCTGCCAAGGGGTCTTACTCCCACTGGGCAGGCTCAGTAGTGACTCAGCCCTCAGCACGGACCACGGTTCCCAGGCTGCAGCTGCTAGCTGTTCCAGCACAGGGTTTCCCATCTACCTGATATGCATCTTGATTCAGAGAAATAAAATAACATGGATTCATGCAAAACAGTCATTACACTGTTAGGGACTCAATCTCACAATTGTCACAAATCTCCCATCTGACTTGGTGGCAACAAGCTTGGTGTTTCTCATTAAAGAGTTGAAAGGAGCATTCTGGAGCATTTTGACCATCATGGGTTTTGAGAATGAGTGGCCAGTGATTAACTGAAATCATTTTACAGTAGGGATCCATTCCTTTATTAATTATTTAATACATTCATTAATTATTACATTTCTGTCTAGAAGTCAACACCACTACATTCATGTCACCATTTTCTCGGTTAAACCAAGAGATTTAGAGCATATTGGCATTTATTGGGATGACTCATGTACTGGAGGCACAGCCACAAAGTCATACAATCTGATTTTAAACCTAACCTTAACCACACTGCTAACCTTATGAATAAACCTAACATTAAATTAAGACAAATGCACATTTTTGTTTTCATGAATTTGTACAATATATAGGCCATTTTTTCTTTGCAGCAGGCCCATCTACTGGGAATCGCTCAGCTCTGCCTCCGGGACAACATTCCTCCCAATAAACGTCAACCTGCAGGGTATTATGACTCATTAATTATTTAGGAGAGGTTGACATTATTTTCTTACTTTATTACATACAGTTCAAGGTCAAGGCCAAATGCAGTTCAAAACAGTAGGGGTCTTCTCCACAAAAAGACAACAGTTTAGTTGAAGCTGACTACGTTAGGAAAGGCTAAATGGTCAATCATACAACACTACATTTTCTGATGCCATGATCACACTGAAAAATAGGCAATTTGCCTCAAGAAATAGAATTGAAGTTCAAACACAATATTGCTTTTAAACATATCCCCTGGTATCAAATTCTATGAACACATAAGACATTGGAAGCCTTATTGCTCTAGGGCAAGTATTTAGTTCAGTCAGCTACTGTAGCTATCAAAGAACAGTACATTCGTGATTCATCTCTAGTCCTGTACAGTATCAACGCCTGTGCAGGTAAACAAAACCTCCCTTGTGCAATGATATCCTAGCGGAATCTTTAGGGTCAAGTTTCTTGGCAACAAAGGTAAACCAAGGAATTGGCACAGCCAGGTGATGGGGGATCTCTAGTGACAAGGTCTGATGAAGCTGAAAACATGGTCCATTCAATATTGGGCTACATCCTGGCTGGCAGTACGAAAACGTAATCGAGCATCTGAACAGAATCTTGACACAATCGCTGGTATGCTAAATGATGAGGGTGATCTGTTAGAGATTAGAAGAGGCTGGTCAGATGTCTATATAAAGCTGCACCAAAAGGACTCACATAGAATAGAGAACCATTTGTACAAACTATCTGCTTTTTCATCAGCCCCAAACAAAACTAAAAGATGTCATTATAAATGTACAGTACTAGTCAAACGTTTGAGAACACCTACTAATTCAAGGGTTTTTCTTTATTTTTACTATTTTCTACATTGTAGACATCAAAACTATGAAATAACACATAGTGTAGTAACCAAAAAAGTGTTAAACAAATAGCCATCCTTTAGCTTGTTGACAGCTTTCCACACTCTTGGAATTCTCTCAACCAGCTTCATGAGGTAGTCACCTGGAATGTATTTCAATGAACAGGTGTACCTTATTAAAAGTTCATTTGTGGAAGTTCTTTCCTTTGTAATGCATTTGAGCCAATCAGTTGTGTTGTGACAAGGTAGCGGTGGTATACAGAGCAAGTCTATATTATGGCAAGAACAGCTCAAATAAGCAAAGAGAAATGACAGTCCATGAATGTCAGTCAATACGGAAGACATATAGGTCAGTCAATACGGAAAATTTCAAGAACTTTTAAAGTTTCTTCAAGCGCAGTCGCAAAAACCCTCAAGCGCTATGATGAAACTGGCTCTCATCAGGTCCGCCACAGGAAAGGAAGACCCAGAGTTCATTAGAGTTACTAGCCTCAGAAATTGCAGCCCAAATATAAAGTAAGACACATCTTAACATCAACTGTTCAGAGGAGACTGCATGAATCAGGCCTTCATGGTCGAACTGCTGCAAAGAAACCACTACTAAAGGGCACCAATAAGAAGAAGAGACTTGTATGGTCCAAGAAACACGAGCAATGGACATTAGACCGGTGGAAATCTGTCCTTTGGTCTGATGAGTCCAAATTTAAAATGTTTGGTTCCAAAAATGGATGGATGATCTCCGCATGTGTGGTTCCCACTGTGAAGCACAGAGGAGGTGGGATGGTGCTTTGCTGGTGACAATGTTGGTGATTTATTTAGAATTCAAGGCTCACTTAACCAACATGGCTAACACAGCATTCCGCAGCGATACGCCATCCCATCTGGTTTGCTTAGGCTGTGTAAGGGCTATTTGACCAAGAAGTAGAGTGATGGAGTGCTGCATCAGATGACCTGGCCTCCACAATCACCTGACCTCAACCTAATTGAGATGGTTTGGACCCCAGAGTGAAGGAAAAGCAGCCAACAAGTGCTCAGCATATGTGGGAACTGGTTGAGAGAAAGCCAAGAGTGTGCAAAGCTGTCATCAAGGCAAAGGGTGGCTACTTTGAAGAATTTGTTTAACACTTTTTTGGTTACTACATGATTGTGTTACATCAAAACTATGTTATTTCATAGTTTTGATGTCTTCACTATTACTCTACAATGTAGAAAAAGGTAAAAGAATTAAGAAAAACCCTTGAATGAGTAGGTGTGTCAAAACTTTTCACGGGTACTGTATAAGACACTCAAAATTACCATATTGGGTAAAGGAGAAGATCAAGAAGGAAGAATCACTTTCCTTAAATGTATCCATAATGGAAAGAAATTGGCCTTTAATGTATACGCTCCAAATTCATATCAACCTATGTTTTTGATTCTCTGAACAGCATACTGTTAGAATTAACTGAATTCCATCTGGTTATTTGGACAGACATGAATACCATTTTGGACATGCGGGACAAATCTAATAAGACCAACTACAATCCACATGCAACCAAGGCTCTCCAGAATATACTCGGATTACAACCTCATTAATGCCTGGCGGGCACATAATCCTGAAGCAAAAGAGTACGCTCAAACATGCATAAATCATTCTCACGAATCAATTTCATACTATTACCAACACCTCTATTTTGTTTAATCAAGAAAATAGAAATTTGACATACACTACCCAACCACAAGTTGTGGACACCCCTTCAAATTAGTTGATTCGGCTATTTCAGCCACACCCGTTGCTGACAGGTGTATAAAATCAAGCACACAGCCTTGCAATCTCCATAGACAAAACTTGGCATTCAAATGGCACGTACTGAAGAGTTCAGTGAATTTCAACGTGGCACCGTCATAGAATGCAACCATTCCAACAAGTCAGTCGTCAAATGTCTGCCCTGCTAGAGCTGCCCCTGTCAACTGTAAGTGCTGTTATTGTGAAGTGGAAACGTCTAGGAGCAACAAAGGCTCAGCCGCTAAGAGGAAGGCCACACAATGGGAGTCCTCGGTTGCAACACTCACTACCGAGTCCCAAACTGCCTCTGGAAGCAACGTCAGCACAATAATAGTTTGTCAGGAGCTTCATGAAATGGGTTTCCATGGCCGAGCAGCCGCACACAAGCCTAAGATCACCATGCGCAATGCCAAGTGTCGGCTGGAGTGGTGTAAAGCTCGCCGCCATTGGAGCAGTGGAAACTACACCATCTGGCAGTCCGACGGACGAATCTGGGTTTGGCTGATGCCAGGTAAAACGCAACCTGCCCCAATGCATAGTGCCAACTGTAAAGTTTGGTGGAGGAGGAATCATGGTCCGGGGCTGTTTTTCATGGTTTGGGCTAGGCTCCTTAGTGCCAGTGAAGGGAAATCTTAACTCTACAGCATACAATGACATTCTAGATCCCTCAACTCTGGACCTTGAAGGTGAACAATGTGTGAACAATGAATTGCTCCAGGATTGCCGTTGATAATGGCAGACCCTGGCATTGACCCCAGTCTCCGAGGGCGTCTCAGGAGGAGTTGGGATATGCAAAAAACACATTTCCAATTCACACACATATAAATACACACTTGTGAAATGGGACAAATAAGCACCCACCAAATTAGTAGTAGCAGTAGTAGTAGTATTACTGGAATGATCAAGCAGTATTACCAGCTCCTCTCTACCAAAGGGGTGACGACTGGAGTAAGGAAAAGCTTTTAAGACCAAAGCTATGACAAGTTATTTTTCAACAGCACAACATAAAATACTGAGTTTCAAGAAGAGAACTTCCAGCAAACAGGATTTAACAGAGTTTATTCCTTCTTTTTGGTTTACAAACAAAAAGGCACCCATTGATTGTTTTAAACATTTACCTTGACTGTGGAAAGCGCTTTTACACCGTCAATGAAATATGCAGAGCGCATACTCGGGAACATTAACTGAGGTTCATGGTAAAGACAACAAATTGGTTATAGGGTACAGTTCTTTCTAGGGGACTACATTCTACAAGTACAAGAGGAAACAGGATAACAACAAAACATTTGCAGGCAGTCAAAAGGCAAGAGGAATATATTACATTAAATCTAATTTCTGTCCAGATGGGTATTGGAATATGATGCTGTAAAACCAGAAAGAATGTGAAAGTTAGATGTGCAATGAACTTCGAATAGAAGAGCATTAGAATGATCCAGTAATATGAATCCCTAGCAACAGGAAGTAGTAGAAAGGGTCTGCTCCACTCCCTTACTTCTACATCACTGGCAAGACAAGTTCCTAAGAAACTCTGAATTGGCAGTTCCATTGCAAGACAAGTTCAACAGTACTACATAGCAAGCCACATACCAGAAAAAAACCACTATTACACACTAAAATCTTCAAATCCAATACAGAAAATGGATTAAAAAAGCAAGTGAAAGCATAGATAGACAAAGTCAAAATTGGCTATATCGTAAAAGTTTATCAAAACAAAAATGTGCTTTTTGGTCTTCATTTAAGGTAGGGCATAAGGTTGGCAGTGTGTTCAAGGTTAGGTTTAAAATCCTATTTTAAGAGGCAAAATTTTTGAAATAGACTGGGTTTATGACTTTGTGGCTGTGGTAACTAATGACGGACATTTAATATTTTTTCATAGACAAGTTCAGGCACAATTCACACAAACCTCCCAGAAAGTGGATCACTTACTAATCTTATTCCCAATAGATCATGTGAGCACAGATCAAAGGACTATTTTAGAATCTGGCCAAACATCCATGGTACAGTTGAAGTCGGAAGTTTACATACACTTATGTTGGAGTCGTTAAAACTTGTTTTCAACCACTCCACACATTTCTTGTTAACAAACTATAGTGTTGGCAGGTTGGTTAGGACATCTACTTGTGCATGACACAAGTAATTTTTCCAACAATTGTTTACAGACAGATTATTTCACTGTATCACAATTCTAGTGGGTCAGAAGTTTACATACACTAAGTTGACTGTGCCTTTGCTTGCAAAATTCCAGAAATTGATGTCATGGCTTTAGAAGCTTCTGATAGGCGAATTGACATAATTTGAATCAATTGGATGTATTTCAAGGCCTACCTTCAAACTCAGTGCCTCTTTGCTTGACATCATGGGAAAATCAAAAGAAATCAGCCAAGACCTCAGAGAAAAAATCGTAGACCTCCACAAGATACCACGTTCATCTCTACAAACAATAGTACGCAAGTATAAACACCATGGGACCACGCAGCCGTCATATCGCTCAGGAAGGAGACGCGTTCTGTCTCCTAGAGATGAATGTACTTTCGTGCGTAAAGTGAAAATCAATCCCAGAACAACAGCATAGGACCCTGTGAAGATGCTGGAGGAAACGGGTACAAAAGTATCTATATCCACAGTAAAACGAGTCCTATATTGACATAACCGGAATGGCCGCTAAGCAAGGAAGAAGCCACTGCTCCAAAACCGCCATAAAAAAGCCAGGCTATGGTTTGCAACTGCACATGGGGACAAAGATCGTACTTTTTGGATTAATGTCCTCTGGTCTGATGAAACAAAAACAGAACTGTTTGGCCATAATGACCATTGTTATGTTTGGAGGAAAAAAGGGGGAGGCTTGCAAGCCAAAGAACACCATCCCAACCGTGAAGCACGTGGGTGGCAGCATCATGTTGTGGGGGTGCTTTGCTGCAGGAGGGACTGGTGCACTTCACAAAATAGATGGCATCATGAGGCCGGGAAATTATGTGGATATATTGAAGCAACATCTCAAGACATCAGTCAGGAAGTTAAAGCTTGGTCACAAATGGGTCTTCCAAATGGACAATGACCCCAAGCATACTTCCAAAGTTGTGGCAAAATGGCTTAAGGACAAAGTCAAGGTATTGGAGTGGCCATCACAAAGCCCTGACTTCAATCCTATAGAAAATGTGTAGGCAGAACTGAAAAAGCGTTTGCGAGCAAGGAGGCCTAGAAACCTGACTCAGTTACACCAGCTCTGTCAGGAGGAATGGGCCAAAATTCACCCAACTTATTGTGGGAAGCTTGTGGAAGGCTACCCAAAATGTTTGACCCAAGTTAAACAATTTAAAGGCAATGCTACCAAATACTAATTGAGTGTATGTAAACTTCTGACCCACTGGGAATGTGATGAAAGAAAAGCTGAAATAAATCATTCTCTCTACTATTATTCTGACATTTCACATTCTTAAAACAAAGGTGTGATCCTAACTGACCTAAGACAGGGAATTTTTATTTTTACTAGGATTAAATGAATTTAAATGTATTTGGCTAAGGTGTATGTAAACTTCCAACTTAAACTGTAGGTATAAGTGACTATATGACAATTGGACATTCTGAATGAAAGTCATGCAGCATACAACCACAGGAAAGTGCACAGTAAGTCCAACATCTTAGACAATATGTACAAGACAACATGGAAAAGGGACAAGTACAAAAAGTAAAAAATGTTACAAGTGCACAACAACCCAGGCAAACATTGGATAAAGACACCTCTGAAAGTTATAGCATGAGACACATAAAGGTGTTTGGAAGAGAAGAGGCCTCTCCCATGCATGGAATATCCCAAACTCGACAACAGGCAAAACATGTGAGATGCATAAGCAGAACACAACGCTCCCATTACAGAGAGTTAAACAAATGACCAACATGGGGAAAGACAGTTACTCATTATTTTAAAATGGACATAGACACAAATTTCTGAAAGCTGTCCTCAGTGAAAGCAGTGTAAAGAACCCTTAGACTACCTACCCAAACTCTCCAAAATCAAGTGCTCTGAGCAGTTGCTTGATCTGAGCTACGAGGTATTTGGGCCAGAATCATAAGCGGACAGTCCAGTCCGAAATGGTTTGAAAATGGTTAAAAAAAATGTTTTTTTAAATACATAGCTCTGCAAGGTCAGCTGATGCAGGATAATCATACCTGTTAGACACTGTAAAAAGTCAATCTATTACCATCTACCTTGTGCTTGATCATGTCATTGGGTAATAGTCATTGCCACCATCAAGCATACAGTATATGGGTGCCTTCACCCCTATTCAAGCAGGAAAATGTAAACTGTTAATCAAAGCCACCGCCTGACCACCCTGGGGGCTGTCAGCAAAGCAATGCTCCATCTCCATGACAACCAAAATAGGCATCAATAAACTCTGTTTGGCTGACTATCAATGTGCAAGGTGAGCATCATAGGACCTGGGGTCTGATTAGATTCATGCTTAGTCAAATGCAGTTCTAACCCCCACATCAGGGATCACACTGCAAAGAGAAGAGCACATTTCACATACGGTAGATTAATGTCAGACACTTAAGTAACTCAAAATATTCTAGGATTTGCAGAGCCTTGTCAGATACATAGCTATCTGAAGGGGGGCTGGGCAGGAGGGAGAGAAGGCGGACTGGACTGGGGCTGCTGGGTTGAGGAGGGTGGATGGGGTCAAGGTGAGTACACCACGTGGACTCAGTATTTCATGGTGCTGGATGCTCGGAAATAGGACAGGAACTTAAAGCAGAGGCTGACCACAAAGTACCAGATGTTCCTGGCCATCTGGGACCGCGCGATGAACACTCGCCAGATGAACACGACCAGGACCGTGTTGAACGTGTAGCGGATGTTCCTCAACCTGAAACATACAAGAGGATAACAAACTGTTGTTTTATGACCAGAGCCTAGTTGCCATGGAGATCAGTTTGCGGTGAATTAAGAAATACATTGAAGTGTTCTTGGTAGCTTGCATGTAGATGCATTCACCTGCATTCTCAGGAGATTAGTAAATACATCAACTTGCTAGGAAAATGTATCTGCTGCAATACAATTAAGCAGGAATATGACATTTAAATGGATACTTCGGGATTTTGGCAATGAAGCCCTTTATCTACTTCCCCAGAGAGATGAACTCGTGGATACCAAAATCACAAAGTATCCCTTTAAATATAACTTTTCCTGATGACACATGTAATAGAGATTTAGCCTTTGAATATTGTGAGCAAAGATGAATGTTAAAGCAGAGGATACCAGGGAAACATTGGGATTTGCTGGTGATCCCGAAAAACTGAAAGAAATGTGTGCATCATAGAACAAAAAAATACAATTTCAAAGCCATGACAATTAATTATTCAAGATCAATTGGGCATTTTAAATAAGAGGATAGTTTTTATTGTAGCCAGTGGCACCTAGTGGCTGGTATGAGGTGAGTAATGTCAAATACCTAAACAGAACCTTCCTCAAGGCAGCTTTCGTTCTTCCCCGGAGCACAGGGAACGGTGCACATCCCTGTTCACCTGGTTGGCTGTGTTTGTCAAATTTTTGGGTAAGCAAACTTCTTTCTTTCGGAATGCTTTACCGCTTACTCACGTAAACAACAGCCAATGATTTTGTCCCTATGTCGGAGGTAATCTGATAGAAAATATCCACAGAGAAGTGTTATCAACTCAACCTTCAGTACGCTGGTACCGAACCACAGACAGAACGGCAAACACTTTCAGCTGATTGCAAGTAAACTTGCCTCGGTTGACTACGTTTGGTTACATTTGGCTATTGTTTACATATTGTGCATCACGTGCAATGAGCCAAGAGATTGAAAATACAAACAACAGAACCTACCGGAGCCGCAAAAAGTTGGGTAAACAACACTTTCCTGTGGATACCCCATCTCACCTCTTTCCGCCAAAAGGACTCACAGCATGTACAACCAGTAAAATCAGTGTAAATATTGTATTCCACATTCTGGCTTGTAGAGAGACTATTGCGTCTTTTATTGGGCGACTTCAGTCAGACTGAAAATCTGATGTTTAGGCAAAGTAGGTAGAATGTTTTTTTTTGTTGGTCTAGTACGCCCTTAGCGAATGAGCTGGTATTCAGGCAAGAGATTCGGGGTTGTCTTGGCAGGCGGACAAAAACTTTGTATATTTGTCTTATTTTGTCACCACTTCCTCCAGAGCTGGCTGTCTTTTGGAGGGGCTATTTTGATTAGAGAACAGCGACAAGTCTTATGAATTCACGTGTGCTTTTGCATGCTAATTATCACAAATGTTTTACCATCTTTCAAAACGTGTTTCATCTTGAGTGAGCCACCTTACAAAGCATGTTTAACAATAAGTGTGCCATCTTACAACGTGTGTGAATATACACTTAGTGGCCAATTTATTAGGTACACCCATCTAGTACCGGGTTGGACCCCCCCCCCCCCTTTGCCTCCAGAACAGTCTGACTTCTTTGGGGAGTGGAAACGTTACTCAATTGGGTTGCAGGCCAAACACGTTATTTTTACCCTCCTCAGCCCTCGCGCTAGCCACTTTCTCTGAGAAATCCCAGTCGAAATCGGATGCAGTTTGATTGCCATCTTAAGTGGATGTCCAATTCACTAATGTTGCCCCCTTGGCCACTCGATTTTGGCACGAGGGAGCAAGTGAAGAACTTTTATCACTTGTGGGGTTAATATGACCCACAATTCAACGCAAACTGTAGTCACGTGTCATACTCCAGTGGATGCGAAGTGTCAAATTGAATAAACATGGCTGCATTTTTTGGCATGTCAGACAAAATTATGACGCTATAGATGACATTGATTTTAGTGTTGGCAAATTGGCTTAGTCTCGTTGTGAGGAGTTTATAAAAATGTAGATAGCGTCATAAACATATTTTTGGGAATAAATAACCAAACTATAAAACTAGCTAGCCAGCTATGGGTAACTGTAACTAGCTTGCTACCTGCCAGGAGTGCTATTTTTTGTTTGTCGCACCATTCTCGGTAAAACCTAGACACTGTCGTGCGTGAAAAGCCCAGGAGGCTGGTAGTTTGAGATACCGGAACCGGCACGCCTGGCACAGATGATCATACCACGCTCAAAGTTGTTTAGGTCACTCGTTTTGCTCATCCTAACATTCAATCAAACAGTAACTGAATGCCTCGATGCCTGCTTTATATAGCAAGCCATGGCCAAGTGACTCATGTCTGTAAGAGCGAAAATAAATTATGAATGGGGTGGTGTACCTAATGAACTGGCCTCAGTGTACATGATCTAAAGTTTGCATGAGATTCTCCTAGAGGTGTTTTACATGCAAGGCTTGAGTCTTGGATACTTAGTATTATTTATTGCCCTGCTACTAACTCATTGTGCGTGTCCTCTAAGCCCTAGTCCTGGCCAGGGTGTGTATCAGGGGTTAGGATTTGTATGTATTGTTGGTTGTGTTAATAAACATTGGCACTGTTTAATTCTGTTGGAAACCCAAATTGGTCTACACGGACAAGTTCTGGCCTGGTTTAGATCGTATCTGTCGGAAAGATATCAGTTTATCTCTGTGAATGGTTTGTCCTCTGACAAATCAACTGTACATTTCGGTGTTCCTCAAGGTTCCGTTTTAGGACCACTATTGTTTTCACTATATATTTTACCTCTTGGGGATGTCATTCGAAAACATAATGTTAACTTTCACTGCTATGCGGATGACACACAGCTGTACATTTCAATGAAACATGGTGAAGCCCCAAAATTGCCCTCGCTAGAAGCCTGTGTTTCAGACATAAGGAAGTGGATGGCTGCAAACTTTCTACTTTTAAACTCGGACAAAACAGAGATGCTTGTTCTAGGTTCCAAGAAACAAAGAGATCTTCTGTTAAATCTGACAATTAATCTTGATGGTTGTAAAGTCGTCTCAAATAAAACTGTGAAGGACCTCGGCGTTACTCTGGACCCTGATCTCTGTTTCAAGACTGTTTCAAGACTGTTTCAAGGACAGCTTTTTTCCATATATGTAACATTGCAAAAACCAGAAATTTTCTGTCCAAAAATGATGCAGAAAAATTAATCAAAGCTTTTGTTACTTCTAGGTTAGACTACTGCAATGCTCTACTTTCCGGCTACCCGGATAAAGCACTAAATAAACTTCAGTTAGTGCTAAATACGGCTGCTAGAATCCTGACTAGAACCAAGAAATTTGATCATATTACTCCAGTGCTAGCTTCCCTACACTGGCTTCCTGTTAAGGCAAGGGCTGATTTCAAGGTTTTACTGTTAACCTATAAAGCGTTACATGGGCTTGCTCCTACCTATCTTTCCGAGTTGGTCCTGCCGTACATACCTACACGTACGCTACGGTCACAAGACGCAGGCCTCCTAATTGTCCCTAGAATTTCTAAGCAAACAGCTGGAGGCAGGGCTTTCTCCTATAGATCTCAATTTTTATGGAATGGTCTGCCTACCCATGTGAGAGACGCAGACTCGGTCTCAACCTTTAAGTCTTTACTGAAGACTTATCTCTTCAGTAGGTCATATGATTGAGTGTAGTCTGGCCCAGGAGTGTGAAGGTGAACGGAAAGGCTCTGGAGCAACGAACCGCCCTTGCTGTCTCTGCCTGGCCGGTTCCCCTCTCTCCACTGGGATTCTCTGCCTCTAACCCTATTACAGGGGCTGAGTCACTGGCTTACTGGTGCTCTTTCATGCCGTCCCTAGGAAGGGTGCGTCACTTGAGTGGGTTGAGTCACTGACGTGATCTTCCTGTCTGGATTGGCGCCCCCCCTTGGTTTGTGCTGTGGTGGAGATCTTTGTGGGCTATACTCGGCCTTGTCTCAGGATTGTAAGTTGGTGGTTGAAGATATCCCTCTAGTGGTGTGGGGGCTGTGCTTTGGCAAAGTGGGTGGGGTTATATCCTTCCTGTTTGGCCCTGTCTGGGGGTATCATCGGATGGGGCCACAGTGTCTCCTGACCCCTCCTGTCTCAGCCTCCAGTATTTATGCTGCAGTAGTTTATGTGTCGGGGGGCTAGGGTCAGTTGGTTATATCTGGAGTACTTCTCCTGTCTTATCCGGTGTCCTGTGTGAATTTAAGTATGCTCTCTCTAATTCTCTCCTTCTCTCTTTCGGAGGACCTGAGCCCTAGGACCATGCGTCAGGACTACCGGGCATGATGACTCCTTGCTGTCCCCAGTCCACCTGGCCTTGCTGCTGTTCCAGTTTCAACTGTTCTGCCCGCGGTTATGGAACCCTGACCTGTTCTGCCCGAGGTTATGGAACCCTGACCTGTCCGGACGTGCTACCTGTCCCAGACCTGCTGTTTTCAACTCTCTAGAGACCGCAGGAGCGGTAGAGATACTCTTAATGATCGGCTATGAAAAGCCAACTGACATTTACTCCTGATTATTATTTGACCATGCTGGTCATTTATGAACATTTGAACATCTTGGCCATGTTCTGTTATAATCTCCACCCGGCACAGCCAGAAGAGGACTGGCCACCCCTCATAGCCTGGTTCCTCTCTAGGTTTCTTCCTAGGTTTTGGCCTTTCTAGGGAGTTTTTCCTAGCCACCGTGCTTCTACACCTGCATTGCTTGCTGTTTGGGGTTTTAGGCTGGGTTTCTGTACAGCACTTCGAGATATTAGCTGATGTACGAAGGGCTATATAAAATAAACTTGATTGATTGATTGTACATCGTTCATTTGAAAGGACCTGTGTTTAGTTCCGAGGACCTCCCCTAGCGTATAAAAAAGGTGGCATAGTCAAGTTAACACGTGCAGATAGAGACATTTCTCTTACTTGTTGAGGTGTTTGCGTGCTGCTGGCAGGCCGGACTCAGCCTCGTTCAGGACATACTTCTTAGTCCCCATGCAGTAGTTCTCCATGTACTCTGCCCAGTTCAGCTGTCGCACGTCAAAGTTGAATGTCTGGACCAACAAAAAAAACATAGAGTATTTCATATTGTAAGGATAGGCATTGAGCAACTATGTAGTAGAGGAAAAATGTCTACAAAAGTACAATATGAAACATGATCACTAGGTTTCTGGACCAATGTATATTCACTGTGCATTTCAGCCAGGCCCCAACTATCCAACACAATTACTCCATTCAAAACCAAGCTGAATAATTCAATTGTGCTTCGGCTACAATCTCAAACAAACATACTCCATTCGTCTGTCTGCCACTCTACCAGCGTACGTGTCCTACAAGTGTGAGTATATGTGGGTCCTAGAAGTGTGTGTATATGTGGGTCCTACAAGTGTGTTAATGTGTGTGACTGATGGGTGGGCATAAAGCATACCCTCTTGTCATCAGCACCCATCTGGTTCATGAGCATGGTGACGTTGTCATTTTTCCACACCCACGAATGGCTCGTGAAGTACTCCAGCACCATCATGGCCCTGTGCAGCCTTGTAATGGTCTTCATCATCCTGCCGTGGTGGTCGACATGGTAACAGGGAAGAGGCAGGTATTAGGTAGGTATAGCTGGCACTGAGCCGTCTTTTAAAGAGTGGTTTTCATTTGTTTTATATATACACAAAGTACCAGTCCAAAGTTTGGACACACCTACAAATTCAGGGGGTTTTCTTTATTTTTACTATTTTATACATTGTAGAATAATAGTGAAGACATAACACATATGGAATCATGTAGTAACCAAAAAAAGTGTTAAACAAATCCAAATCTATTTTAGATTCTTCAAAGTGGCCACCCTTTGCCTTGATGACAGCTTTGAACTCTTGGCATTCTCTCAACCAGCTTCATGAGGTAGTCACTTGAAATGCATTTCAATTAACAGGTGTGCCTTGTTGAAAGTTCATTTGTGGAATTTCTTTCCTTCTTAATGCGTTTGAGCCAATCACTTGTGTTGTGACAAGGTACGGGGGTATACAGAAGATAGCGCTATTTGGTAAAAGACCAAGTCCATTTTATGGCAAGAACAGCTCAAATAAGCAAAGAGAAATGACAGTCCATCATTACTTTAAGACATGGTCAGTCAATCCAGAAAATGTCAATAACTTTGAAAAGTTCTTCAAGTTCAGTCACAAAAGCCATCAAGAGCTATGATGAAACTGGCTCATGAGGACCCCCACAGGAAAGGAAGACCCAGAGTTACCGCTGCTGCAGAGGATAAGTTCATTAGAGTTACCAGCCTCAGAAATTGCAGCTCAAATAAATGTTTCACAGATTTCAAGTAACAGACATCACAACATCAACTGTTCAGAGGAGACCGCATGAATCAGGCCTTCATGGTCGAATTGCTGCAAAGAAACCACTACTAAAGGACACCAATAGGAAGAAGAGCCTTGCTTGGGCCAAGAAACACGAGCAATGGACATTAGACCGGTGGAAATCTGTCCTTTCGTCTGATGAGTCCAAATTTGAAATTTTTGGTTCCGACCACTGTGTCTTTGTGAGACGCTGAGTAGGTGAACGGATGATCTCCGCATTTGTGGTTCCCACCGTGAAGCACGGAGGAGGAGGTGTGATGGTGTGGGGGTGCTTTGCTGGTTATCTTCTTATGGCTAGGGGTTCCGCTTGACAACATTCCACTGAAAAGGCAGAGCGCGAAATTCAAAAATATTTTTTTGAAATATGTAACTTTCATACATTCACAAGTGCAATACACCAAATTAAAGCTTAACTTCTTGTTAATCTACCCATTGTGTCCGATTTCAAAAAGGCTATACAGCGAAAGCACACCATATGATTATGTTAGGTCAGAGGCTAGTCACAAAAACACACAGCCATTTTCCAGCCAAAGAGAGGAGTCACAAAAAGCAGAAATAGAGATAAAATGAATCACTAACCTTTGATTATCTTCATCAGATGGCACTCATAGGACTTCATGTTACACAATACACGTATGTTTTGTTCGATAAAGTTCATGTTTATATCCAAAAATCTCAGTTTACATTGGCGCTTTATGGTCAGTAATGTGATTTGAAAACATCCGGCGAATTTTCAGAGAGGCACATCAATTTACAAAAATACTCATAATAAACTTTGATAAAAGATACAAGTATTATGCACAGAATTATAGATATACTTCTCCTTAATGCAACCGCTGTGTCAGATTTCAAAAAAGCTTTACGGAAAAAGCAAACCATGCAATAATCTGAGTACGGCGCTCAGACACAAAAACAAGCCATGCAGATACCCGCCATGTTGTGGAGTCAGTAAAAGTCAGAAATAGCGTTATAAATATTCACTTACCTTTGATGATCTTCATCAGAATGCACTCCCAGGATTCCCAGTTCCAAAATAAATGTTTGTTTTGTTCGATAAAGTCCATCATTTATGTCCAAATACCTCCTTTGTTAGCGCGTATGGTTAACAAAGCCAAACTCACGAGGCGCGCGCAAATCCAGTCGAAAGTTCAGACGAAAAGTTCAAAAAGTTATATTACAGTTCGTAGAAACATGTCAAACGATGTATAGAATCAATCTTTAGGATGTTTTTAACATAAATCTTCAATAATGTTCCAACCGGAGAATTCCTTTGTGTTTAGAATTGCAATGGAACGCAGGTCGCTCTCACGCGTGATCAGCTCATGCCACTCTGGCAGACCTCTGGTTGAATCAGCTCTCATTCACCCCCACTTCACAGTAGAAGCCTCAAGCAAGGTTCTAAAGACTGTTGACATCTAGTGGAAGCCTTAGGAAGTGCAACATGACCCCAAAGACACTGTATATTCGATAGGCAATGAGTTGAAAAACTAACTATTTCCCACTTCCTGGTTGGATTTTTCTCAGGTTTTCGCCTGCCATATGAGTTCTATTATACTCACAGACATCATTCAAACAGTTTTAGGAACTTCAGAGTGTTTTCTATCCAATACTACTAATAATATGCATATATTAGCTTCTGGGCCTGAGTAGCAGGAAGTTTACTCTGGGCACGCTTTTCATCCGAACGTGAAAATGCTGCCCCCTATCCCAAACAGGATTTATACTGTCAGTGATTTATTTAGAATTCAAGGCACATTTAACCAGCATGGCCACCCCAGCATTCTGCAGCGATACGCCATCCCATCTGGTTTGCGCTTAGTGGGACTATCATTTGTTTTTCAACAGAACAATGACCCAACACACACCTCTAGGCTGTGTAAGGGCTATTTGACCAAGAAGGAGAGTGATGGAGTGCTGCATCAGATGACCTGCCCTCCACAATCACCTGACCTCAACCCAATTGAGATTGTTTGGGATGAGTTGGTTCGCAGAGTAAAGGAAAAGCAGCCAAAAAGTGCTCAGCGTATGTGGGAACTCCTTCAAAACGGTTGGTTACGACAGGATTCCATATGTGTTATTTCATAGTTTAGATGTCTTCACTATTATTCTACAATGTAGAACATTGTAAAAATAAAGAAAAATCCCTGAATGAGTAGGTGTCTCCAAGACTTTGACTGAAACTGGACACAAAGTACCCCTTGACTGTTTCCACATTTTGTTGTGTTACAAATTGGGATTCAAATGGATTTAAATGGTCTTTTGCTAGACAGCCATTTTCAGGTCTTGCCCTAGATCGTTAAGCCGATTTAATTCAAAACTCTAACTAGGACACTCAGGAACATTCAATGTCGTCTTGGTAAGCAACGCATTGTATATTTGGCCTTGTGTTTTACGTTATTGTCCTGCTGAAAGGAGAATGTGTCTCCCAGTGTCTGTTGGAAAGCAGGTTTTTCTCTAGGAATTTGCCTGTGCTTAGCTCTATTCAGTTTATTTTTATCCAAAAAAAAATCTCCCTAGTCCTTGCCGATGACGAGGATACCCATAACATGATGCAGTCACCACCATGCTAGAAAATAGGAAGAGTGGCACTCAGTGATGTGTTGTGTTTGCCCCAAACATAATTCAGAACAAAAAGTTAATTTCTTTGCCATATGTTTTTCATTATTACTTTAGTGCCTTATTGCAAACAGCATGCATGTTTTGGAATATTTTTTATTCTATACAGACGTCCTTCTTTTCACTCTGTCAATTAGGTTATTATTGTGGAGTAACTACAATGTTGTTGATCCATCCTCAGTTCTCCTATCACAGCCATTAAACTCGAACTGTTTTTAAAGTCACCATGGGCCTCATGGTAAAATCTGTGTGCAGTTTCCTTTCTCTCCGGCAACTGAGTAAAGGATGCCTGTATCTTTGTAGTGACTGGGTGTGTTGATACACCATCAAAAGCACAATGAATAACTTCACCCTGCTCAAAGGGGTATTCAGTGTCTGCTTTTATTTTATTTGTTTTATTTTTACCCATCTACCAATAGGTGCCCTTCTTATCCAGGCATTGGTAAACCTCCCTGGCCTTTGTGGTTAAATATGTGTTTCAAACGCACTACTCGACTGAGGGACCTTACAGATAATTGTGTGTGTGGGGTACAGAGATGAGGTATCATAAAAAATGTCATGTTAACCACTATTATTGAGTCCATGCAACTTAAGCAAATTATTACTCCGGAGCTTATTTAGGCTTGCCATTACTCTCTTGACGCTAGGGGTCATATTTTTTTTTATAAAAAAATAATAATAACGTTCCCAAGGTAAACAGACTATTTCTCAGGTCCAGATCGTAGAATATGCATATAATTTACAGATTAGGATAGAAAACACTCTAAAGTTTCCAAAACGGTCAAAATATTGTCTGTGAGTATAACAAAACTGATTCTGCAGGCGAAAACCTGAGGAAATCTAACCCGGAAGCGATTTTTTTTAAATCATAATTTTCATCTGTGTTTCCTGGCCCATCTTTCTTCCATTTAAAGGGGTATCAACCAGATTCATTTCCCAATGGCTTCCTCAGGCTGTGACCCAGCTTTAGACATAGTTTCAGGCTTTTATTTTGAAAAATGAGCAAGATTTTTCAAAACTAGTCAGGTGTCCTCTGATTAGTTCCTGCGCGCGAGAGGGGTAGCTCTCCATTTTCTTTCTCTCTTTTATTGAATAGGTTACGGTCCGGTTGAAATATTATCGATTATGTTTGTTAAAAACAACCTGAGGACTGATTCGTAGAAACATTTGACATGTTTCTACGAACATTACGGATACTTTTTGGAATTTTCGTCGAACGGAACGAGGCTTTGGTTTTCTGAACATAACGCGCAACCCAAATGGCGTTTTTTTGTTATAAAAGTAATATTTATCGAACAAAAATAACATTTGTTGTGTAACTGGGAGTCTCGTGAGTGCAAACATCAGAAGATTATCAAAGGTAAGCGATTAATTTTATTGCTTTTCTGACTTTCGTGACCATGCTAATTTGGGGCTAGCTGTTGTAGCATTGATTCATACACTCACAAAAGCTTGGATTGCTTTCGCTGCAAAGCATATTTTCAAAATCTGACACGATAGGTGGATTAACAACAAGCTAAGCTGTGTTTTGGTATATTTCACTTGTGATTGCATGATTTAAAAAAAAAATTGTAATATTTTGCGCCCTGCAATTCAGCGGTTGTTTAGGAAAATGATCCCGCTAAAGGGATCCGTAGCGCAGAGAAGTTAAGGGGTTGAATACCTATTGAATCAAGACATTTCAGTTATTTGTAAAAAATGTAATGTAATACATTTTAAATTTAGGCTGTACCAACAAAATGTGGAAAAAGTAAAGGGATGTGAATACTTTCTGAAGGTATTGTATGAGATTGGAATAATACTGTGAAATGTAAAAAATTATGATAACGCCTATTTTGTGTAGGAGCAGTTTTGAAAAGACCGCCTGAAATGTCTGCCTGTTCTGGTGGGATGGAGTTTTGGCCTGCCTGATGAAATCACCAAGCAGTAAATTAGTTAATAGACCAATAAGAAAGAGTTCCAAACCTCTCTGCAATAACAGGTAGTTTTCTCCTCCCCACTCTGACCACCCCCAAGCAGTTCTAGCTAAATTATTGCTTGAGAAATTGCTTTTTGCTAAGGGAGTAAATGTTATTTATAACTATTTATAAAATTTTACCCCTCAAATGAAAATGGATGGCCCTCCCTTCAGTAAAATATATTTGACCAAGAGTAGGGGTGGAAATATCTCCTTTATAGTAAAAGCATTGCATGAATCTATCATCATACTTGTATTTTATAAACATTTCATGCAATTCTATGTAATTCTACATATCAGAATATTTTTTATAGCACACAAATTACTGAAGTTACATGCTAAGAATGAACAGAAAGAGGCCTGTGTTCACCTTATCATATTTATACAATGCCAAATCAGTGTGTCTTGTTTGCAAAGAAACTGTCCCTGTTTGCAAATAATTAAAATCGAGACGTCATTAGGAATCTGAGCGTGGTACTTTCGAAAGTTAGGCCTACCTTGCCACCAGAGACAGGGTATGTCTACCGACGCAGAAAAATGGAAGCTTTAACTGCTGGCTACTCTTCTTCCGTGGCTTAACCCAACGAGAGAATGTCACAAGTGTTTCCCTAAAATCTGTCTGGTATTAAACATCTTCTATTGTATAGCTTAATCAATTGATAGTGACAGAATTAGACTACTTCCCAAGCAAAGTCAGCCTCTGAATGTCAAAGGAAACAATGATATCCCTGTATGCAGAGGGTCACATCTTTCCTAGGTATTTTAAAGCTTGTTTATAGCATAAAACATCGACCAAAGCACTGTTATAGATCACTTTAAATAATTGGATCGGTTTCATTTTCTTCAAAATCTTAAGCTAACAAGGGTGTGTGCTTTTTGCCATTTTCTTTAATAAAAGATAGGCCTATGGCATACTCTCATACCACCTCAATTCGAGTTAACTTAACAGCCCTTCACTGACACTGAGGTAGGCTATTTAAAGAGTGCATGGTGGGTGGAGGAATTCACCGACAAATCTATGGATATAGCAGCTTATAGCCTAATTTCGTCTGTCAAACAGGTAGACCTACCCCTTATTTCTTAAATAGGAAGAAATAGGCTCTAACACAATGCCCTCGTTAGTAAAGTCTAATTAAAAGGAGACTGTTTAAATTAATTATGCTTACTGGAATTTGCCTACTTTCAGCACCATGAGCTGTCCATTTCAGATCGACTGTGCCGTGGCAGCTGCTTCAAGTATCAGCACCAAAATGTAAGTTACCTGAATCTGTCTTATTATGAGTTCAGTAACTCTTTATAAATACATTAATGGGCAATAAACATAGTTTTACATCAAATCAATTATAGTAGTAGCAAGCTATCAAATTTGACCTCCGGTCCCCCTTCTCATCTTCACGCTCTCCTTCACAAACTGAGTAGAACATAGGCTAGGCTTAATCATAAATGATTTTCGGAAGTAACTTTTGACTCTCCTCCTGAACTGCCACCGTAGCCCTACACAGCACAGCCATTGGTTAAGCAGTACACAAAAAGGTTTTTGATCAGTAAGAGCAGAGCAGACTGGGGCTCAGGGTTGGAATATCCATTGCAGTGTATAGTGTAGAGAATCATTGTACCATCTAAACCACTGTGAAATATATTTTCCATAAACCAAAATATTGTATTTTCAGCTGTTTGAAGCTGGTGTACAAAACCGAAAGTAAGGTTCAAAAATTTAACTTAAACACAGGAATGATAGAAATAGTGCACATAGAACAGAACTAAAGCTTCTTAGACTTGCTTTCAATGAAAATGACAGATCTATAACCCAAATGTCTATGTGAATTTGGTCAGATTGCCCAAAAAGATACATATTGCAGCTTTAAAGCTGTGAAAGTGTTCAGGGGTCAGATGTTTGAAAATCTGAAGCAATGACATACCCTTCAGTTTTATTCTGTTATCGATTTGTACAAATTGGCTCAATGTCACCTTTTCCTTGTACAAAAAGATCAATAAGTAATTTATCCCTTGTTCCATTTCGGCCATTGTCTGTTTAACAGTTAGCTGGAGTTAGTTTCAATTTCAGTCAAGGGGAGGATTTAGTATTTTTTAAAATAATAATCTCGTCCAGGGGAGGGTCATGTAAGTTATGAAATTTCAACATTTCTCAGTGTTTTAGAATTGGTAGTTTGAGGCTATATCGATGTGTGCCCGATGCCGCCCCTCATCTCTGATTCTCCACTGGGTGCGCAATATCATTTGCGCCTATAGGCTATTTAGTGTGTAATGCAGCCTAGTTTTATTTACACCTTCCCAGCAGCTATCTTAGAAATATAACTTTGCTCTGTGCTTCTCCGAGCATGCATTTCGTAACCAATAGGCTATGGATCAGTTGATTGAGGCAACTTGCTTGTTTTGTTACAAACTGAAATTAGGCAAACTATTGTTAGCAACCAGGTAATGGCGGAGCGATTTCTGCATAGTGCATCTTTAAATAAAGAACGGCATGAATCCAGCACAATCTATAATATATTACTGATAAGAGTCTAAGCATACTAGTATTATAGGCAAATTTCAACTAATGCCTACCAGTCTCAATTGGGATGAGTATTGTTGGCTTGACACATGTTAAACACAGAACAGTAAGAATGGAGGGCTTGTCCAATCCTGGAAGGTATCTGAGCATGTCTGACTGACAGAAGCTTAACTTGATTGCACTAATTACATTGTCGTCATTAAGAAAGCATCTACTAATTGAAGTGTAAAGTACCATGAACAAACTTGCTTCAGAGGATTCATGGCCATGCCAAATTGCATCAAAAGCAAACATGCTTGTAGTCAGAGCTCAGAGTCCCTCCATGATACATTGTGAACAAAGAGGAAGGTGACAACATACATGGTGAACCATTTAAAAAGTAAAACCTTGACGTATTACCTTTTCCAGTAAGGTAACATCACCCTTAGAATGTGTTGTATACTAAACCAAATGAATTTCAGACAGACAAATCATTTTCTAATTGAGAAGTGTTACCAAATGTTTGTCATTGCTGAAATGTTTCTGGTTTACGATCAACTTGTGGGGATCAATACTGTAAGCGTCAGGTACCAAACACTTGGTTAGACTGAACCATGGCCTTGGTGCTAAATGAAACAATAGGTGGGGATTGTGAGTAAGTCTATCCAATGACACACTGATAAATGTACAGTGTTTCCATTGGCTTGTGAGATCGTAAATTACTGCCAGCGCATTACATTTGTCCCACAATGTGCTTCATTAAGCCCAGGAATAGGGCTACCAAGAATAGAAGTGTTGATGGGCCAATGAATAAAGGACAGGTGTTTGGTACCTGGTATTAATCAAAACTAGTTCCCTGGTGCCTCTCAATTTTAGAGATAAGCTTGGAGAGTGGAGGAGGACGAGGATGAGCAGATCACTCCCAGGTTACTTCAAAAGACTTAATGGCACGGCTCAGAAAAACAAAAAGGTCACAACAAAAGGGGTGGGGGGTTAATTCCACAAAGCAAAAGCGACTGGATAAATTCCACATCTGAGCAGAGCCATATGGTTCAACTGAATAAAAAATCACAAATGCAGTACCAGGCAAAAAGGGTCAAACAAAAACTGTGACAAAAATAAATTACAAAAATAAAACGTTCCTGATGCATGCTTTAGACAGGAACCCATGCTTGTCATGATGACACGGTAGCCTGTCAGCAGCCAGCCAAGTCCGATGACAAAGTTGAGCAAACGTTCGGGCGTTGCTTCCACCCCACCAACCATGCCACACGACCAGCACCCAGTGGTGGAGGGGAGAGAGGGGTTAAGAGGGCACTGTAGTAGACCTTACCGGGGATTCTGACCCGTGGCCCTGAGATACCCGTCATACAGCAGGGCCGGAATAGTGTGACTCACTGTGGTCCAGTACTGATTGGTAAAGAGATTGGACCGCAGGTTAACATTTGGGCACCTGAAAGCCTGCTCTAAGGGGTTGGTCTTGAAGGTCATGTTTATACAGTACTCTGCAGAGAGAATACGACATCACAGGAGGAAGGAAATTCAATGCCAGGACACGTTGAGGTAACTGAGGGCTAAGAGTGCAGAACCCAGCTCTAAAAAGGTATGTGGATGGCTTATGCACCCTTACCCCCCCAAGACATTGGACAGAAGCATGACATCGCTGGAACAGGTTCAGTACATTGGGCTACACTGAGCGAGAATGCAGAGGGAGATGGAGTGTGACCGAGCGGGGTTTCATTTACCTGGGCTCTTTTCCTGTCATCCTGAGGCAGAGATCATAAAGGAAGGCTGGTGCATTGTGGCTTACAGCGATCCAGTACTGATTGATAAGGTGATTGGTTGTGAGATTTACATTGGGCCGTCTGAAGGCCTGCTCGAGGGGGTTCCTCTTGAAAGTGGATATAACATGGTACTCTAAGAGACAAAAGGTAGGGGGTTCAACAGGGGTAATGTTGGCACAACCACTCATTTCTCCAAAGTGGAAAGAAAGAGTTAAGCAGCAAGCGGCAACAGATGTTTGGTTTAGACAAAATACCTTTGAAGTGCTTTTAACAATTATTATTTTTAACAGTACAAGTTATTGAAGGAGACTAGGGGTATTACAAAACAACGGAGCAAATATAGACTTCACAGTAAGCCTAATGAATGCAGAAATGCAATGTTAACAACAAAGTGATGTCACCAGAAATATTTTAAAAGCATAAAAAATCTATGGTAAATGAGTAACAAATATATTGACATTTACAACAAACCCAACAGGTTAACAGCTTAAAGGGAACTATACAACTGCCACTATGAAAATGTCACCCATCTTTAATGCACTAAACAAATATTGTACTAAGACTGGAACAGTTTTTCATTTTTATTCAAGAATACCAGTCATGTTATATAGTTTACCTATTGCCTTTAAGCCTGCCACAATGTTGATCTTTCTCAGATGGCTAGCATTCAGAGACTATGTACACAGGATCCCATGTGGCTCAGTTGGTAGAACATGGCGCTTGAAACGCCAGGGTTGTGGGTTCGATTACTATGCGGGACCAGTATATGAAAATGTACGCACTCACTATTTACTGTAAGTCGCTCTGGATAAGAGTGTGTGCTAAATGACTAAACTGTACACTGTACACAAATCCAGGAGAGGTCATTTACAGGGAGGTGACTAACACTCCAATGAGGGTGTGAGTAAACCAAAACCTTCTCACATTCACTACAGTGATAAGAGTGGGCCCTCAAAGAGTATGACTGATAATCATTATTTATCATTCTGCTTTGTTGGAGCATCCGAGAACAAATCCAGTCAGAGTGTATTTGGATAAGATATGAGGAGCGTTTCATACCAACTTCACCCCAGTGGAACGGGTTGATGCTGCCTGTCGTGCAATTGTACACCAATATGCTCTTAGGCCTGCGGGGATAAAGGGAAACAAAATAGAATGTCTGCCATAGAAACCTGAAATAATATTTGCATTTCACAATCACATTATTCATTCAGCTCTACAGATGACAGCTGCAGTGTGTGTGAGACTGACCTGGTGTGTCTCTGGGAGCCTGAGTACCAGGCAGCAGCCAGTGTGGTATTGATGACCACGTCCACAGGCACCAGGTCAGCCACTGCGTTGTTGGATGCTCTCATGGTGCGCAGGATCCCCTTTCCTGCCTATACAGGGCAGAGAGGTGCTAGGTTCATTACCAGGTGATGGGAATGTGGTTTCTCAGGTTATAAATCAGCAGCCACACCTTTGAAATGGTCATGATCGCATTATTGCGATCTGAGCGTTTTACATATTGCACCCCAGTATCTCTACTTGCACATTAATCTTCTGCACATCTACCATTCCAGTGTTTAATTGCTATATTGTAATTACTTCACCACCATGGCCTATTTATTGCCTTACCTCCCTTATCCTACCTCATTTGCACACACTGTATATAGACTTTTTCTACTGTATTATTGACTGTATGTTTGTTTATTCCATATGTAACTCTGTGTTGTTGTGTGTCGAACTGCTTTGCTTAATCTTGGCCAGGTCGCAGTTGTAAATGAGAACTTGTTCTCAACTAGCCTACCTGGTTAAATAAAGGTGAAAAAAAAAATATATATATATATATATTGAGAACATATTTTTAAGGTACTTACTGCAATGAATATTCCACTAGGTCCATTGAAATTATCAATCCAGCCCTAAGAGTGAAAAACCATGTTATGAACAGTATACAGAATTGACCATGGTCAGCTACAGTATAGCTACCGCTTAGAAGACAGCTGGCTCAGTACATGTGAAGACTCACTGGGAACGGTTCTTTCCAACTGGCCCCTACTATAGAAGGCCTGATTATAGCCACGTTGAGGTTTCCACACTCCTGCTGGACCAGGTACTCAGCCATGGCCTTGGTGTAGGTGTACGTGTTGGGCCTTTTTCCAATCAGCCCTGGGGTCATCGCTGAGACCAGCTTCTCATCCATCCATCTAACCAACATGAAAACACATTGAAGACAGAGCCACAATAAAAAGGTCCATTATCTGCCATATTGCTCAAATACAAAATATATATTCCCAAGACCACAAACCAAATAAGTCTCCGAAATTCCCTTTCCCCACACACATACATGTATGTCTCTGAAGAAATTAGCAAATGCCTACTGTAATACTTAGGGATGGAAACATTCCTACATGAACAGAACAGTGACTTTCACACAACTGGTGACCGTGTTGTGCATGTGTGTCCTGTTGCACCACCTGCAAGAGCAGTCAGAGGCCCCACCTAACATTTAGAGTAAAGCAAATGTCATTTAACAGTTCCAATTGCCCTACCACAAATGAGTGAGTGCCACTCAATCAGTAACCAAACTCCATGAAGTTTAAATCAGAGGCCGTCCCTGATTTGGCACAGTTTCAGTCCATGCAGTGAGATATTGATAGACCCTCAAGTGATAGCTACCAAGCTTATTCATTAGCCACTACTAACTAATCCACAGGATGCAAAGCATCTACTTATCTATGATTTCCATTTCATCTCAGTCAAACATGCCAAGCTGTAAATTACTATAATCTCTTGGCTTCCGTTTCTAACAATCGGCAAAGAACTTTACTCACTCTAGGCTGTCGATGAGCTTCTTGTAGTCAACAGGAGGTGGGTAAACCACTTCCTCAATGAGTGTCCGGTCACAGTTGGCGTAGGCTGTGGACACGTGGAGGAACACCTCCAAGTGCTTCATTTTGTGGGCAAGAGCCACCATCTTCTGGGTGGCTAGAACATTCAGTAGCATAGCATCTCTGAAAGAAGGAGAACAAAGAAAATGTCACAAAACATCATTACAGAAATGCTACTAATATATACACAGCCAAAAGTTGACACACTTTTGACTGTTTCTTTAATTTGACTATGTTTCTTTAATTTGACTATTTTCTACATTGTAGAATAATAGTGAAGACATCAAAACTATAAAATAACTATGACATTTTTATTTTTGTATTTTATTTAACCTTTATTTAACTAGGCAAGTCAGTTAAGAACAAATTCTTATTTACAATGACAGCCTACCGGGGAACAGTGTCTTGTTCAGCTCTGGGATTCGATCCAGCAACCTTTCGGTTACTGGCCCAATGCTCTAACCACTAGGCTACCTGCCACCCCAATCATGTAGTAACCAAAAAAGTGTGAAACAAATCAAAATATATTTTATATTTGAGATCCTTCAAAGTAGCCACCCTTTGCCTTGACAGGTTTGCAAACTCTTGGCATTCTCTCAACCAGCTTCACCTGGAATGCTTTTCCAACAGTCTTGATGGTTCCCACATATGCTGATCCCTTGTTGGCTGCTTTTCCTTCACTCTGCGGTCCAACTCATCCCAAACCATCTCAATTGGGTTGAGGTCGGGTGACTGCGGAGGCCAGGTCATCTGATGCAGCACTCATCACTCTCCTTCTTGGTCATATAGCCCTTACACAGTCTGGAGGTGTGTGTTGGGTCATTGTCCTGTTGAAATACAAATGACAGTCCCACTAAGTGCAAACCAGATGGGATGGCGTATAGCTGCAGAATGCTGTGGTAGCCTTGCTGGTTAAGTGTGCCTTGAATTCTAAATAAATCACTGACAATGGCACCAGCAAAGCATCCCCACACCTCCTCCTCCATGCTTCACGGTGGGAACCCCACATGGGGAGATCATCTGTTCACCTAATCTGCGTCTCACAAAGACACAGCGGTTGGAACCAAAAATCTCAAATTTGGACTCATCAGACGAAAGGACAGATTTCCACCAGTCTAATGTCCATTGCTCGTGTTTCTTGGCCCAAGCAAGTCTCTTCTTATTATTGGTGTCCTTTAGTAGAGGTTTCTTTGCAACCATGAAGGCCTGATTCACGCAGTCTCCTCTGAACAGCTGATGTTGAGATGTGTCTGTTACTTGAACTCTGTGAAGCATTTATTTGGGCTGCAATCTGAGGTGCAGTTAACTCCAATTAACTTATCCTCTGCAGCAGAGGTAACTCTCGGTCTTCCTTTCCTGTGGCGTTCCTCATGAGCCAGTTTTATCATAGCGGTTGATGGTTTTTGCGACTGCACTTGAATAAACTTTAAAAGTTCTTGACATTTTCCGTATTGACTGACCTTCATGTCTTAAAGTAATGATGGACAGTCATTTCTCTTCGCTTATTTGAGGTGTACTTGCCATAATATATAGTGTGCATTCAGAAAGTATTCAGATCCCTTGACTTATTCCACATTTTGCTATGTTACAGCCTTATTCCAAAAGTGATTAAATAGTTGTTTCCCTTCATCAATCTACACACAATACCCCATAATGACAAAGCAAAAACAGTTTTGTAGAAATGTTAGCAAATAAACTGAAATATGACATTTACATAAGTATTCAGAGCCTTTACTCAGTACTTTGTTGAAGCACCTTTGGCAGCGATTACAGCCTTGAGTCTTCTTGAGTATGATGCTACAAGCTTGGCATACCTGTATTTGGGGAGATTCTCCCATTCTTCTCTGCAGATCCTCTCAAGCTCTGTCAGGTTGGATGGGGACTGTTGCTGCACTGCTTTTTCAGGTCTCTCCAGAGATGTTAGATTGGGTTCAAGTCCCCGCACACTGACTCTGTACCGGTGCCCCCGTATATAGCCTCATTATTGTTATTCTTATTGTGTTACTTGTTATTATTACTTTTTATTTTAGTCTACTTGGTAAATATATTCTTAACTCTTCTTGAACTGCACTGTTGGTTAAGGGCTTGTAAGTAAGCATTTCACGGTAAAGTCTAAACTTGTTGTATTCGGTGCATGTGACAAATAAAGTTTGATTTGAAGTTCGGGCTCTGGCTGGGCCACTCAGACATTCAGAGACTTGTCCCGAAGCCATTCCTGTGTTGTCTTGGCTGTGTGCTTAGTGTCGTTGTCCTGTTGGAAGGTGAACCTTCACCCCAGTCTGAGGTCCTGAGTGCTCCGGAGCAGGTTTTCATCAAGGATCTCTGTACTTTGCTCCGTTCATCTGTCCCTCGATCCTGACAAGTCTCCCTGTCCCTTTCGCTGAAAAACATCCCCACAGCATGATGATGCCACCACCATGCTGCACTGTAGGGATGGTGCCAGGTTTCCTCCAGATGTGACACTTGGCATTCAGGCCAAAGAGTTCAATGTTCGGTTCATCATACCAGAGAATCTTGTTTTCCCTGGTCTGAGTCTTTTGGTGCCTTTTGGCAAACTCCAAACGGGCTGTCATGTGCCTTTTGCTGAGGAGTGGATTCCGTCTGGCCACTCTACCATAAAGGCCTGATTGGTGGAGTGCTGCAGAGATGGTTGTCCTTCTGGAAGCGTTTCCCATCTCCACAGAGGAACTCAGGAGCTCTGTCAGAGTGACCATCGGGTTCTTGGTCACCTCCCTGACCAATGCCCTTCTCCCACAATTGCTCAGTTTGGCCGGGCGGCCAGCTCTAGGAAGGGTTTTGGTGGTTCCAAACTTCTTCCATTTAAATTAGGATTACCACTTTATTTTAAGATTGTGAAATGTCAGAATAATAGTAAAGAGAATGATTTATTTCAGCTTTTATTTCTTTCATCACATCCCCAGTGGGTCAGAAGTTTACATACACTTAATTAGTATTTGGTAGCATTGCCTTTGAATTGTTTAACATGGGTCAAACGTTTCGGGTAGCCTTCCACAAGCTTCCCACAATAAGTTGGGTGAATTCTGGCCCATTTCTCCTGACAGAGCTGGTGTAACTTAGTCAGGTTTGTAGGCCTCCTTGCTCGCACACGCTTTTTCAGTTCTGCCCACACATTTTCTATAGGATTGAGGTCAGAGCTTTGTGATGGCCACTCCAATACCTTGACTTTGTCCTTAAACCATTTTGCCACAACTTTAGAAATATGCTTGGGGTCATTGTCCATTTGGAAGACCGATTTGCAACCAAGCTTTAACTTCCTGACTGATGTCTTGAGATGTTGCTTCAATATATCCACATAATTTTCCTTGCGCATGATTCCATCTATTTTGTGAAGTGCACCAGTCCCTCCTGCAGCAAAGCACCCCCACAACATCATGACGCCATCCCCGTTCTTCACGGTTGGGATGGTGTTCTTCGGCTTGCAAGCCTCCCCCTTTTTCTTTCAAACATGACGATGGTCATTAGGGCCAAACAGTTCTATTTTTGTTTCATCAGACCAGAGGACATTTCTCCAAAAAGTATGATCTTTGTCCCCATGTGCAGTTGCAAACTGTAGTCTGACTTTTTTATGGTGGCTTTGGAGCAGTGGCTTCTTCTTTGCTGAGTGGCCTTTCAGGTTATGTCGATATAGGACTCGTTTTACCGTGGATATTGATACTTTTGTACCCGTTTCCTCCAGCATCTTCACAAGGTCCTTTGCTGTTGTTCTGGGATTGATTTGCACCTTTCACACCAAAGTACGTTCATCTCTAGGAGACAGAACACGTCTCCTTCCTGAGCGGTATGACAGCTGCGTGGTCCCATGGTGTTTATACTTGCGTACTATTGTTTGTACAGATGAACGTGGTACCTTCAGGCGTTTGGAAACTGCTCCCAAGGATGAACCAGACTTGTGGAGGTCTACATTTTTTTCTGAGGTCATGGCTGATTTCTTTTGATTTTCCCATGATGTCTAGCACAGAGGCACTGAGTTTGAAGGTAGGCCTTGAAATACATCCACAGGTAAACCTCCAATTGACTCAAATTATGTTAATTAGCCTATCAGAAGCTTCTAAAGCCATGACATCATTTTCTGGAATTTTTCAAGCTGTTTAAAGGCACAGTCAACCTAGTGTATGTAAACTTCTGACCCAATGGAATTGTGATAGTGAATTATAAGTTAAATAATCTGTCTGTAAACAATTGTTGGAAAAATGTATTGTGTCATGCACAAAGTAGATGTCCTAACCGACTTGACAAAACTATAGTTTGTTAACAAGAAATTTGTGGAGTGGTTGAAAAACAAGTTAATGTCTCCAACCTAAGTGTATGTAAACTTCCGACTTCAACTGTATATATATATATATATACAGTGGGGAGAACAAGTATTTGATACACTGACAATTTTGCAGGTTTTCCTACTTACAAAGCATGTAGAGGTCTGTAATCTTTATCATAGGTACACTTCAACTGTGAGAGACGGAATCTAAAACAAAAATCCAGAAAATCACATTGTATGATTTTTAAGTAATTAATTTGCATTTTATTGCATGACATAAGTATTTGATACATCAGAAAAGCAGAACTGAATATTTGGTACAGAAACCTTAGTTTGCAATTACAGAGATCATACGTTTCCTGTAGTTCTTGACCAGGTTTGCACACACTGCAGCAGGGATTTTGGCCCACTCCTCCATACAGACCTTCTCCAGATCCTTCAGGTTTCGGGGCTGTCGCTGGGCAATACGGACTTTCGGCTCCCTCCAAAGATTTTCTATTGGGTTCAGTTCTGGAGACTGGCTAGGCCACTCCAGGACCTTGAGATGCTTCTTACGGAGCCACTCCTTAGTTGCCCTGGCTGTGTGTTTCGGGTCGTTGTCATGCTGGAAGACCCAGCCACGACCCATCTTCAATGCTCTTACTGAGGGAAGGAGGTTGTTGGCCAAGATTTCGCGATACATGGCCCCATCCATCCTCCCCTCAATACGGTGCAGTCGTCCTGTCCCCTTTGCAGAAAAGCATCCCCAAAGAATGATGTTTCCACCTCCATGCTTCACGGTTGGGATGGTGTTCTTGGGGTTGTACTCATCCTTCTATTCCTCCAAACACGGCGAGTGGAGTTTAGAGCAAAAAGCTCTATTTTTGTCTCATCAGACCACATGACCTTCTCCCATTCCTCCTCTGGATCATCCAGATGGTCATTGGCAAACTTCAGACGGGCCTGGACATGCGCTGGCTTGAGCAGGGGGACCTTGCGTGCGCTGCAGGATTTTAATCCATGACGGCGTAGTGTGTTACTAATGGTTTTCTTTGAGACTGTGGTCCCAGCTCTCTTCAGGTCATTGACCAGGTCCTGCCGTGTAGTTCTGGGCTGATCCCTCACATTCCTCATGATCATTGATGCCCCACGAGGTGAGATCTTGCATGGAGCCCCAGACCGAGGGTGATTGACCGTCATCTTGAACTTCTTCCATTTTCTAATAATTGTGCCAACAGTTGTTGCCTTCTCACCAAGCTGCTTGGCTATTGTCCTGTAGCCCATCCCAGCCTTGTACAGGTCTACAATTTATCCCTGATGTCCTTACACAGCTCTCTGGTCTTGGCCATTGTGGAGAGGTTGGAGTCTGTTTGATTGAGTGTGTGGACAGGTGTCTTTTATACAGGTAACGAGTTCAAACAGGTGCAGTTAATACAGGTAATGAGTGGAGAACAGGAGGGCTTCTTAAAGAAAAACTAACAGGTCTGTGAGAGCCGGAATTCTTACTGGTTGGTAGGTGATCAAATACTTATGTCATGCAATAAAATGCAAATTAATTACTTAAAAATCATACAATGTGATTTTCTGGATTTTTGTTTTAGATTCCGTCTCTCACAGTTGAAGTGTACCTATGATAAAAATGACAGACCTCTACATGCTTTGTAAGTAGGAAAACCTGCAAAATCGGCAGTGTATCAAATACTTGTTCTCCCCACTGTATATATATATACAGTGGGGAGAACAAGTATTTGATACACTGACAATTTTGCAGGTTTTCCTACTTACAAAGCATGTAGAGGTCTGTCATTTGTATCATAGGTACACTTCAACTGTGAGAGAAGGACAAACAAAAATCCAGAAAATCACATTGTATGATTTTTAATTAATTAATTTGCATTTTATTGCATGACATAAGTATTTGATACATCAGAAAAGCAGAACTGAATATTTGGTACAGAAACCTTAGTTTGCAATTACAGAGATCATACGTTTCCTGTAGTTCTTGACCAGGTTTGCACACACTGCAGCAGGGATTTTGGCCCACTCCTCCATACAGACCTTCTCCAGATCCTTCAGGTTTCGGGGCTGTCGCTGGGCAATACGGACTTTCGGCTCCCTCCAAAGATTTTCTATTGGGTTCAGGTCTGGAGACTGGCTAGGCCACTCCAGGACCTTGAGATGCTTCTTACGGAGCCACTCCTTAGTTGCCCTGGCTGTGTGTTTCGGGTCGTTGTCATGCTGGAAGACCCAGCCACGACCCATCTTCAATGCTCTTACTGAGGGAAGGAGGTTGTTGGTCAAGATCTCGCGATACATGGCCCCATCCATCCTCCCTTCAATACGGTGCAGTCGTCCTGTCCCCTTTGCAGAAAAGCATCCCCAAAGAATGATGTTTCCACCTCCATGCTTCACGGTTGGGATGGTGTTCTTGGGGTTGTACTCATCCTTCTATTCCTCCAAACACGGCGAGTGGAGTTTAGAGCAAAAAGCTCTATTTTAGTCTCATCAGACCACATGACCTTCTCCCATTCCTCCTCTGGATCATCCAGATGGTCATTGGCAAACTTCAGACGGGCCTGGACATGCGCTGGCTTGAGCAGGGGGACCTTGCGTGCGCTGCAGGATTTTAATCCATGACGGCGTAGTGTGTTACTAATGGTTTTCTTTGAGACTGTGGTCCCAGCTCTCTTCAGGTCATTGACCAGGTCCTGCCGTGTAGTTCTGGGCTGATCCCTCACATTCCTCATGATCATTGATGCCCCACGAGGTGAGATCTTGCATGGAGCCCCAGACCGAGGGTGATTGACCGTCATCTTGAACTTCTTCCATTTTCTAATAATTGTGCCAACAGTTGTTGCCTTCTCACCAAGCTGCTTGGCTATTGTCCTGTAGCCCATCCCAGCCTTGTACAGGTCTACAATTTATCCCTGATGTCCTTACACAGCTCTCTGGTCTTGGCCATTGTGGAGAGGTTGGAGTCTGTTTGATTGAGTGTGTGGACAGGTGTCTTTTATACAGGTAACGAGTTCAAACAGGTGCAGTTAATACAGGTAATGAGTGGAGAACAGGAGGGCTTCTTAAAGAAAAACTAACAGGTCTGTGAGAGCCGAAATTCTTACTGGTTGGTAGGTGATCAAATACTTATGTCATGCAATAAAATGCAAATTAATTACTTAAAAATCATACAATGTGATTTTCTGGATTTTTGTTTTAGATTCCGTCTCTCACAGTTGAAGTGTACCTATGATAAAAATGACAGACCTCTACATGCTTTGTAAGTAGGAAAACCTGCAAAATCGGCAGTGTATCAAATACTTGTTCTCCCCACTGTATATATATTTAAAAAAAAAATGTATTTAAAAAAATAAACCTAAGCAATAGATAGGTACGTCCGGAGGGTTAGTAAAACTGTGAGAGTAATTTCTCTGCAGGAGAAGCAAGTGTGAGAGAAGAGCCAAGATCACTGTAGATAAATCTGAAAATGCAGCACCGTCCAGCAAGGTTCTGGGAGCAGAAGTGAAACAACGTTCTGGGGAGCAGTATCAGTATCAGGAGAGAAACAACGGCTCACTTTAGAGGCTCATTGAATCGGATGGTTGCAGCACAGTGGAAGACTATGTTGATGCAGTCAGCAAGCGTTTCCTGGTCCACTTTGCTCAGGTCCAGTTCTGGCAGGGTGAGGTCACTGTTCACAGCCACTATCTTCTCAGCAAAGTCTGGCTGCTCATCTCGTAACCTGTCAAAAAGCTGAAAAACAAATACAGTTGTACTAGAGTTGTAATACTCCTTCATTCCACTTTCACAGCCAATAAGCTAAAATGAGCCTATAAGGTTATTTTAATGAAATCATTGTGTAGGTGGAGGGAAGCGTTTTGGTTCGAAAGCACTCCAAGAAAGCAATCCCATTAGTAATACTTAGGCTGGCCTACATCGTGGTCTGCCATGGCCCAATTGTAAAGACCGTATGGAGTGTGGGCTGTGGAACTACGAAGTCTCCGTAACAAGCAGTCAAGAACTTACGACGCATCACCCCACACAGCCTACAGAGTTTTGGCTACCCCCCATGAACATTCCTCTTTGGCTCCCCCATTAGACCTTTCCCCTTCTCCAGCTCTTCTCACCTTGCAGTTGATCATGTCTGCGATGCGGGCCAGGGGAGCGTGGCCTGCTTTGTGCCGTACAAGGACGTACACAGCCTTGACTCCAGGGCAGGACCGCATCAGCTTCTCCAGCAAGACTTTTCCCATAAAGCCTGTGGCTCCTGTGATCAGCACATTCTTCCCCTCATAGTACTCAGGAATGGTCACCATTTTGTCCGTGTGCTCCAACCTTCCTCAACGACGCCACCTGTGGAAGGATTACATCATCGTTAGCCTAGTCACTGAAGATCCTTACTCGCGTGATGGAATTTCAGCAATTACTAGGGCTGTGACCATATCAGTAATTCAATATTTTTCCATGGCAAAAATGAAAACACGACGCAGACCTAACTCTTCAGTCCTTTAAAAACCTGTTGTAAGTAAGATAGTAGTCTATACCTTGGATAATGTGACTCTGGATGACAACATAATGATGTTCGTTTCCTAAAGAAGTTAAATCCGCTTTGTTTCCTTGCAACGATACTAACGAGTATCGCAATACTCGTATCATCACTAGCAGTTACACGGTCAAAACCACCCCAGTTTGTAAAGGCAAAAACTCCCCTTACCATCTACAACAGTTCACTTCCTAAGCCCATAGCTATCACTTAAAGAAGCTAACACATCTTAGGAATTCAGCCACTCCAATGTTGTAAGCTACTTTTATCCTGTTTAATCCACACACTGCCATTAAGATGGCTGCCGAGCTCAAAAGCTTTACTTAAACCTTGCTGAGACGGGTTTCTCATTGGCACAATCTACTACAAGAGGTCTAGAGAGCAGAGTTGAGCACTCTGCAAAGATCCAGTAAAGACAATTGAAACAGCCTAGAGTAGTAGAAAGAAGACTGCTCTACACAACATCACATTTAAATCACTAATACCCAGTTTACCTTGTTACAACACAAGAGTTTAAACAAGCCTGTGTTATTTTTTTAACAAGTCTAGTCTTATCTCTAGTCGTCGGGTGGATGATACACTGCTGTTGAAACAGAACACTACTCAGACAGATAGTGCCTACAGAAAGTAATCACACCCCTTGACTTTTTCAGCATTTTGTTGTTACAGCCTACACTTGCATGTAGGTGGCAAGTGTAGACACGACCTAAGAGCTTTGCGCACATGGATTGTACAATATTTGCACAATTATTATTTTAAAAATTCTAAATGCTCTGTCATGTTGGTTGTTGATCATTGCTAGACAGCCATTTTCAAGTCTTGCCAGAGATTGAAGTCGATTTAAAACAAAACTGTAACTAGGCCACTCAGGAACATTCACTGTCTTGGTAAGCAACTCCAGTGTAGATTTGGCCTTGTGTGTTAGGTTATTGTCCTGCTGAAAGGTGAATTTGTCTCCCAGAGTCTGTTGGAAGCAGACTGAACCAGGTTTTCCTCTAGGATTTTGCCTGTGCTTAGCTCTATTCAGTTTCTTTTTGTCCTTAAAAAAACCTCCCTAGTCCTTGACGATGACAAGCATTCCCATAACATGAGCCACCACCATGCTTGAAAATATGAAGTGGTACTCAGTGATGTTGTGTTGGATTAATTAGAATCAGCCTCCCAAGTGACGCAGTGGTCTAAGGCACTGCATCGCAGTGCTAGAGGCGTCACTACAGACCCGGGTACGATCCCAGGCTGTGTTGAAACAGGGAGACCCATTTGGCGGTTGCACAATTAGCCCAGCGTCGTCCGGGTTAGGGGAAGGTTTGGCCGGCCGGGATGTCCTTGACCCATCGCGCTCTAGAGACTCCTTATGGCGGGCCGGGCGCATGCATGCTGACTTTGGTCGCCAGTTGTATGGTGTTGCCTCTGACACATTGGTGTGGCTGGCTTCTGGGTTAAGCGAGAAGTGTGTCAAGAAGCAGTGCAGATTGGCAGGGTCGTGTTTCGGAGGACGCATGGCTCTCGACCTTCACCTCTCCCGGGTCTGTACGGGAGTTGCAGCGATGGGACAAGAATGTAATTACCAATTGGATATCACAAAATTGAGGAGGAAAAAAGGGGGATTTATTTTTATAAAAACATGTACAAAACGTTAAATATACGTATTTTAAAATGTATTGACTCAGGTAGTGTAAATACATATGTAATATTCCTGCATTCCATTTTTCAATAAATTTGCAAACATTTACTGTTATTATTGGCTATTGTGTGTAGATGGGTGAGAAAAAAACGATTCAATAAATTTTTTATTCAGGCTGTAACAACAAAATGTGGAATAAGTGGGTTATGAATACTTTTTGAAGGCACTAACTTGATGATTGACACAGAAGATGTTATCTTATTCTAACAGATAGCCTAACCACAATCAAGACTTTGAAATACTTAACATTCAAAAAACCTCACAATAAAGCACATCCTTTATTGCCACTGGAAAAGCTACGTATGATGCATTAGTCATGAACAAGGAAGTCCATTTAATCAAAGAACCTGGCCTCAGGGTTTCTGCTAGCCGGTAATAAAAGCTTTTTTAGCTTATTCATTGATGAAAATACATTTGACTGGTTATGCGTATCGGTCTACGGGTTAACTTGTATAATTTAGTGGAATTAAATTGGCGCATGTGTATATTCGTTATGCATCTTATTTATCACAAACGCACAGCATACTGATACTGAGCCTTTGATTGTAAAATCTGTCAGACAGCACTTCTATAAGGCCAATCATTGCGCAACAATTCTAAATGCAAAAGTTTTGACCATGATTAAAAAGAGCTACTATTTGTATTTCTCAACTGGTAGTTGAAGCTTGCTTCCCATTCGCCATTCAAATGCATTGACAACGGAAGGCAGGCTTCATCATCGCGTCACACCCCACTTTGCAATGAGCTGGAGACGGTATGCATTTTAAAAACATACAGCTATTTAATTGTTTGAAACCTCAACGTTTTACTACATATTATAAGGCATGTTTTACCTTGCTTCAAAATAGCCTAAGCAAAATCCGACCAATATCCGTGGAGCCAATTATTTAATAAAGACTTCCATATGCCTTTGAAACCAGTAGCTATTGCTCTCATGTTCTATTAGTTTTCAACTTTTTCTTTGTCTGGCAGCCAAATGCTCACTCGCGCGTAGGCTACTTACTTAATCTTTGGAGGGAGCTGAAAGTCCGTATTGCCCAGCGACAGCCCCGAAACCTGAAGGATCTGGAGAAGGTCTGTATGGAGGAGTGGGCCAAAATCCCTGCTGCAGTGTGTGCAAACCTGGTCAAGAACTACAGGAAACGTATGATCTCTGTAATTGCAAACAAAGGTTTCTGTACCAAATGTTAAGTTCTGCTTTTCTGATGTATCAAATACTTATGTCATGCAATAAAATGCAAATTAATTACTTAAAAATCATACAATGTGATTTTCTGGATTTTTGTTTTAGATTCCATCTCTCACAGTTGAAGTGTACCTATGATAAAAATGACAGACCTCTACATGCTTTGTAAGTAGAAAGTGCTTTGAGTGACAGGAGCCGGGACTAGGTCTGTGTGGAAAGCGGCATGGAGAGAGAGAGAGTGGCGAGAGATGACTCAAGTAGTGAAGTAAACTATAAAAATGGATGTTACACACTGCGTATCACATTTAACAAACCAAACATTCAAATACCGTTATAGAAGGTAAAGTAAAAACCCGAACTTGTTCACGGTATATCGCAAAAAACAGTATACCGCCCAGCCTTATCGAGGACAGACGATTTTTACGCGCTATGCATTTTAGCGGTCTCTTTCTGTGAGTTTGTGTGGCCTACCACTTCACGGCTGAGCCGTTGTTGCCCCTAAACGTTTTCACTTCACAACATCAGCACTTATAGTTGACCGGGGCAGCTCTAGCAGGGCAGAAATTTGACGAACTGACTTGTTGGAAAGGTGGCATCCTATGACGGTGCCACATTGAAAGTCATTGAGCTCTTCAGTAAGGCCATTCTACTGCCTGTTTGTCTATGGCGATTGCATGGCTGTGTCCTCGATTTTATACACCTGTCAGCAACGGATGTGGCTAAAATAGCCGAATCCACTCATTTGAAGGGGTGTCCACATATGTGACTCACCACCTGGATTCGGTCTTATGTATCAACATTTGAATCTGTTTATTTTTTTTACATTGGATAAAAGTAGACACTCAGAGCTACAAAATGGTATATCATACACTACATTTGAAAGTTGATAACTCACTTTTGAGAAAACCGTCTTTCAATGTTTTAATACTACTACTGGAGAGCCCTTCTTTGTCTACACCCATTCAGCATTGTTCACACTCTCTAAAGCCTTAGCCCCACCCATCTCTTTAAGGGTTGAGCCGAGCATTCTGTACTAACTTACCAGCCACTTCCAGACATCAAGAGAGAGAACAGCTCACTGAACATTACTCGCCCTAGCAGAGCTGGTTAGGCTGTTATGTTATCCAGAGCATTGGTGACTGCAACTATCCTGTCAGATTGTCCGTTCGTAAATGCAGAGTGTTTTTGCATTCAGAGCGCACACTGGACGCTCTGGCTAATAAGTAGGATCGATCCGAAAGCTCTGCCCTCACAACGACAGTCAAGCACCCAAGCTAACTGGCTAACATTGGCTAGCTACTTCCAGACACATAATGAGAGAACACCCCACCCTGACCATTTTACTCACCCTAGCAGAGCTGGTTAGGCTCTTTTCATGTTATCCAGAGCGTTGATGACTAACTTGTGCTGCTGGCAACAATTGAATTACGCTTTGTTGCCAACGTTTACCGACACCGGACATATTCAAAATTCATCAGTTATTCTGCGCTCTGGCACACTAAGGACAGCCTTTTGTTAAGAAACGTAGCTAGATCGCTATCGAGGTAAACAATGAATCCCAACGCATGACGTAATGTTAGTTAGCGAGCCAGCCAGATAACGTTAGCTAGCTAGCCTTGATGCCAACTTTGCACACTCTTGGCATTCTGTCAACCAGCTTCATGAGGTAGTCAACTGGAATGCATTTCAATTAACAGGTGTGCCTTCTTAAAAGTTCATTTTGGGAATTTCTTTTCTTCTTAATGCATTTGAACCTATAAGTTGTGTTGTGACAAGGTAGGGGTGGAAGACAGTCCTATTTGGTAAAAGACCAAGTGCATATTATGGCAAGAACAGCTCAAAAAAGCAAAGAGAAACGACAGTCCATCATTACTTCAAGACATTAAGGTCAGTCAATACGGAAAATGTCAATAACTTTGAAAGTTTCTTCAAGTTCAGACGCAAAAACCATCAAGCGCTATGATGAAACTGGCTCATGAGGACTGCCACAGGAAAGGAAGACGCAGGGTTACCTCTGATGCAGAGGATAAGTTCATTAGAGTTACCAGCCTCAGAAATTGCAGCCCAAATAAATGCTTCAGAGTTCAAGTAACAGACATCAACAGCAACTGTTCAGAGGAGACCGTGAAATCAGGCCTTCATGGTTGAATTGCTGCAAAGAAACCACTACTAAAGGACACCAATAAGAAGGAGACTTGCTTGGGGAAAGAAACACGAGCAATGGACAATGGACCGGATGAAATCTGTCCTTTGGTCTGATATTTTTGGTTCCAACCGCCGTGTCTTTGTGAGACGCAGAGTAGATGAAAGAATGATCACTGCATGTGTGGTTCCCACCGTGAAGAATAGAGGTGGTGGTGTGATGGTGCTTTGCTGGTGACACTGTCTGTGATTTATTAGAATTCAAGGCACACTTCTGCAGCGATACGCCATCCCATCTGGTTTGCGCTTAGTGGGACTATCATTTGTTTTTCAACAGGTCAATGACCCAACACACCTCCATGCTGTGTAAGGTCTATTTGACCAAGGAGAGTGATGGAGTGCTGCATCAGATGACCTGGCCTCCACAATCATTCGACCTCAACCCAATTGAGATGGTTTGGGATGAGTTGGCCCGCAGAGTGAAGGAAAAGCAGCCAACAAGTGCTCAGCATTTGTGGGAAATCCTTCAAGACTGTTGGAAAAGCATTCCAGGTGAAGATGGTTGAGAGAATGCCAAGAGTGCAAAGCAATCATCAAGGTAAAGGGTGGCTACTTTGAAGAATCTAAAATCTAAAATATATTTTGACTTGTTTAACACTTTTTTGGTTACTACATGATTCCATGTGTGTTATTTCATAGAAAATAGTAAATTAAAGAAAAACCCTTGAATGAGTAGGTGTGTCCAAACTTTTGACTGGTACTGTACATACAGTGGGGAGAACAAGTATTTGATACACTGCCGATTTTGCAGGTTTTCCTACTTACAAAGCATGTAGAGGTCTGTCATTTTTATCATAGGTACACATCAACTGTGAGAGACGGAATCTAAAACAAAAATCCAGAAAATCTCATTGTATGATTTTTAAGTAATTAATTTGCATTTTATTGCATGACATAAGTATTTGATACATCAGAAAAGCAGAACTTAATATTTGGTACAGAAACAACCTTTGTTTGCAATTACAGAGATCATACGTTTCCTGTAGTTCTTGACCAGGTTTGCACACACTGCAGCAGGGATTTTGGCCCACTCCTCCATACAGACCTTCTCCAGATCCTTCAGGTCTCGGGGCTGTCGCTGGGCAATACGGACTTTCAGCTCCCTCCAAAGATTTTCTATTGGGTTCAGGTCTGGAGACTGGCTAGGCCACTCCAGGACCTTGAGATGCTTCTTACGGAGCCACTCCTTAGTTGCCCTGGCTGTGTGTTTTGGGTCGTTGTCATGCTGGAAGACCCAGCCACAACCCATCTTCAATGCTCTTACTGAGGGAAGGAGGTTGATGGCCAAGATCTCGCGATACATGGCCCCATCCATCCTCCCCTCAATACGGTGCAGTCGTCCTGTACCCTTTGCAGAAAAGCATCCCCAAAGAATTATGTTTCCACCTCCATGCTTCACGGTTGGGATGGTGTTCTTGGGGTTGTACTCATCCTTCTTTTTCCTCCAAACACAGCGAGTGGAGTTTACACCAAAAAGCTCAATTTTTGTCTCATCAGACCACATGACCTTCTCCCATTCCTCCTCTGGATCATCCAGATGGTCATTGGCAAACTTCAGACGGGCCTGGACATGCGCTGGCTTGAGCAGGGGGACCTTGCGTGCGCTGCTGGATTTTAATCCATGACGGCGTAGTGTGTTACTAATGGTTTTCTTTGAGACTGTGGTCCCAGCTCTCTTCAGGTCATTGACCAGGTCCTGCCGTGTAGTTCTGGGCTGATCCCTCACCTTCCTCATGATCATTGATGCCCCACGAGGTGAGATCTTGCATGGAGCCCCAGACCGAGGGTGATTGACCGTCATCTTGAACTTCTTCCATTTTCTAATAATTGCGCCAACAGTTGTTGCCTTCTCACCAAGCTCTTGCCTATTGTCCTGTAGCCCATCCCAGCCTTGTGCAGGTCTACAATGTTATCCCTGATGTCCTTACACAGCTCTCTGGTCTTGGCCATTGTGGAGAGGTTGGAGTCTGTTTGATTGAGTGTGTGGACAGTTGTCTTTTATACAGGTAACGAGTTCAAACAGGTGCAGTTAATACAGGTAATGAGTGGAGAACAGGAGGGCTTCTTAAAGAAAAACTAACAGGTCTGTGAGAGCCGAAATTCTTACTGGTTGGTAGGTGATCAAATACTTATGTCATGCAATAAAATGCAAATTAATTACTTAAAAATCATACAATGTGATTTTCTGGATTTTTGTTTTAGATTCCGTCTCTCACAGTTGAAGTGTACCTATGATAAAAAGTACAGACCTCTACATGCTTTGTAAGTAGGAAAACCTGCAAAATTGTCAGTGTATCAAATACTTCTTCTCCCCACTGTATATATATAATTTTTTTTAAATGGCACGAGACTCCTTTCTTATTCATGCCCATCTCAGTGAACAAATCTATTGCAGAGGCTGTGGGGATGGCACAGTCCAAGAAGGGGAGGGTGGCTAAAATGTACAGCTCTCTCCAGAATGCGCTCTCTCCCGTCATTGTGTGCACATTCAATGTTTCATAACTTCGCGTGAATGGTTTGCGTTTGATTGTGAGTGTCTATCAATTCCCCATTACATATATCACCATTTACCGCTAATTCATAATCTACAATATTTGTTTGGTTATGGTCATTTCTGTTTATGTATTCAATATATTATTCCATTATTTTACCTTTCTCAGTCAGAGTAAACACATTTGCAGAGCGCACAACCTATGCTTGTGAAAAACAGGTTTTGGTTTATTTCATTCCATTTACAAGTTGTCAATTTAGTCATTGTCTTTTTGTTTGGAGCGCTCCTGTCAATGTTGATTAACGACGTGCACCTGATTAGCCATAGAAGTTGGCCTATAGGTTACCTAGCCTGCCCGCAAATGTAGGCATATAAATGTGCCCATTTGGTGATCTGATAGTAATTGTGACCTGTTTCAGGATGCAAGGCATATGTTGCATGTCACTACTTCACAGGAGAGGCATTTAAACAGAAAATTAAGTGTTCTTGGGCAGAAATGCCTTCTGGAACATGTGAACTTTCATGTGCCTTAATAACAAATGTGTATGCCACCTGTAAATACTAATAAAATGTTTAAAATTACAAGCCTAATTGGTTTAGACACAGAAAACGACAGGAACCTTCCAGCTAGACATGATTGCTGAGATAATGGACATGAGTTCGGATTGGTCTGCCATGTAGCTCGCTTCTGTCTATAACATGAGCTGCTCAGTATGCGTCAATAATCTTTTCTTCCTCAGCTTTTTTGAAAGATATCATGAAGAACTGCAAAAGTGTTGCTACTGCTCTTAATGTTGCTGCTCTGAATTTAACAGGCGCTATCAACAAATTCAAGATCAGTGGGAAGAAGTTGTGATGGACTACTTTCTGTAGGACGACCATGCCATGCTCGTACCATGCTGAAAATGTATCAAACGATGAGGAAATTCCTGATTTAGGTAAAAACACTTATTTGAACCAGACATTGTAGAGTCTTCTGATGACAGTTATTGGGAAGAAACGGCGTGTAGTCACGGACAAAGTTGACCGAGGGAGTCAAAAAGATAAGTTAGAAGGCTGTTGTATAAAATACCTGTCTCCGGATTATGTCTTCAAACTAAGGGCAACAATGGCATCCATGAGAGCAGGAGAAGCGTTCATCCATGTATATGGGTAAGAGTCTAGTTACATTTTCAGATATTATATGTTTAGAATTTCATAAGAAGGTAGTTATTGCAAGTTAAAGCGAACTGTCAGCTACTAACGTTAGCTGGCTGGCTTGCTAACGTTACGAATAACATTACTACACAGATCATACACGCATCTCAGTTTGCCATTTGCATTGCTAGTTATAGCCTAATGTTAGCTAGCTAGCTAACATTGAACCTAGCTTGATAGCTTTAGCTACCAGCAGATTCATGCATGGTAGTAACGTTACAAATTGGGATTATGGTTCATTGTTAAGATAGCCAACTACATGTCTAAACAAAAAAAGAATCCACTATGCACGTAACCATTTCACTGTAAAGATTACACTTTCTTTATCCTGTGCATGTGACAAATAAACTTTGATTTTATTTGATATAATGTGTGTTTACCAGAGATTGTAATGTGAAGAACATGAACTGCAAGTCAAATTAGGATATAAATGTTAGACCAACGAGACAGTGTCCAAGTTCTACAATGCTCTGGTAGAATGCCCTGCTTTTATTTCGTCACACTCACAACCATAAGCTATTTTCTGTAATTAGCTCACCATTAACTTTTAAATAATGATTTTAGTTTAGTTTATTTCCTGTAATAATTAATAAAAATTAGCTAAAGTTGTCATGACTCTCCTGTGAGGATCCAAATAGGTCAGATCAGCTTTGCAATAATATGCAATAAATAACTTCAACTGGATATCGGGAGACTGCAGAGGAGAACAACAGAGGAACCATTTTGGACAATCAAAGCCTTACAAGCGTTCCCGCGAAAACCCCAATTCCAAGGAGGACCCGCTCAGAGAGATACAAAGCGAACCAAGGCATTTTCACGTAAATGCATTCATGATTTCTTACTCCAAGTGGGTGGCGGTTCGTGTAGAAAGTATAAGTGAGTAGTTTCTAAATGTACCAACGTTAAGTGTCTCTGTCCCTCTCTCTCACTATGTCTTTTGTAACAAGCAGCCATATTGTTGTCAGTCCACTAGGGACCTGTTTCTAAAGTATTACGTGTGTATGTTTATCCTGTGTAACCATTTAGTTAGCAAGTAAATAAATTAAACCAATTTGTGTAGTACTGAATCATAAGTGAGGCTCAGGTTTTTGCAGATGCAAGGAGGTTTACAACTGTTCAGAATGATGACATGATACGAGGTTATGATTAATAAGTTAACCTCTCTTGGGTACATGAGACGTTAGCGTCCCACCTCTTCAACACCCAGTGAAACTGCTGGGTGCCAAATTCAAATACAGAAATACTCATTATAAAAATTCAGAAAACAAAACATATTTTACATAGGTTTAAAAAAGAACTTCTTGTGAATCCAACCACGGTGTCAGATTTAAAAAATGCTTTACAGCGAAAGCATACCATACGATTATTTGAGAACATAGCCCAGCAGACAAATCATTACAAACAGTAACCAGCCAAGTAGAAGAGTTACACAAGTCAGAAATAGAGATAAAATGAATCCCTTACCTTTGATGATCTTCATATGGTTGCACTCAGCAGACATTAAATTACTCAATAAATGTTCCTTTTGTTCGATAAAGTCTCTTCATATCCAAAAACCTCAGTTTTGTTCGCACGTTTTCTTCAGTAATCCACAGGCTCAAATGCAGTCAAAACAGGCAGACAAAAAATCCAAACTGTATCCGTAAAGTTCATAGAAACATGTCAAACGATGTTTATATTCAATCCTCAGGTTGTTTTTAGCCTAAATAATCGTTAAAATTTCAACCGGACAATAACGTTGTCAATATAAAAGGTAAACAAGAAAGGCACTCTCTCGGTCGCACGCATGAAAAAGCTCTGTGATACTTTAGGGTCCACTCATTCAGACTGCTCTTACTTCCTCATTTTTCAGAATACAAGCCTGAAACAATTTCTAAAGACTGTTGACATCTAGTGGAAGGCATAGGAACTGCAATTTGAGTCCTAAGTCAATGGATACTGTAATGGCATTGAATAGAAAACTACAAACCCCCCAAAAAAAGACTTCCCGAATGGATTTTTCTCAGGTTTTCGCCTGCCAAATCAGTTCTGTTATACTTAGACACTATTTTAACAGTTTTGGAAACTTTAGAGTGTTTTCTATCCAGATCTACCAGTTATATGCATATCATATCTTCTGGGCCCGAGAAGCAGGCAGTTTAATTTGAGCATGCTTTTCATCCAAAATTCCGAATGCTGCCCCCTACCCTAGAGAAGTTAACTGTTTATGGATGTAATAGGTAGACCTTTAGAGTTAAATTTGGGAGATGGTAACTCTTTAAAGAACCGCTCTCGTGGTGCCCCAGATCCTAATGAGTTAATTGTTACATGATGAATTTAAAATTGGGTAACAATTAAACATATTTAAATTGTTTAGATTCATTAATCTGAAGAGTGTTATGTAAGTAAAGTCACGACAACGTTGTCAGCTATGATATGGCGATTATTTTAAATGACAAGCCAGCTAGGTTAACATTAGCTAGCTAGCTAACAAGCTAGGTGGCTGACAAAACATTACGGTGGAAGCAAATGTAAGTAGTTATAACGTCATAATGAGTCAAGCAAAACATGTACAATTGAGAGGAATATGTTAATTAATGTAGAGACAAATGTTTGTGCATATTTTGTCATGAAGTTAATTAACAAGAATCGCTATTTAGCAAGTTAGCTGAATATCTAACATTAGCCAGCTAGCTAGCTAGTGTTATGACATGAGAATGAATTTATAATTTGTGTTGTTTAATGTTTTAGGGACTTCGGAGAAAACCAGGCTGTCGTCTTGTGAAACAGTGGATGTAAAGAATCTAGCTAGCTAAAGCATTGTGCAAAATGAATGTACAATTGTGTTAGCTTGCCTTGCTTATATTTGCCATGCAATACAGCTGAAGTAACATAAATAGCTAACTATTTATTTGCTTATTGTGTAGTGGAGGATAAAAATAACTATGTGCCTATGGATGTGTAGCTGGCTAAAGTATGTAGCCGATCTGTGTATGGACCCTAAAACGTTTGGTATGAATATTAGTTCAGAACCTATGAAACTCAGCTATCATAGTTGTTTTTTATTTATTTATTTCACCTTTATTTACCAGGTAGGACAGTTGAGAACAAGTTCGCATTTACAACTGAGACCTGGCCAAGGTAAAGCAAAGCAGTGCGACACAAACACAGGGTTACACAAACAAACGTACAGTCAATAACACAATGGAAAAAAAGTATATGTACAGTGTGTGCAAATGCAATAAGATTAGGGAGGTAAGGCAATAAATAGGCCAGAGGCAAAATAATTAAAACTTTTCATTAACACTGGAGAAATAGATGTGCAGATGATGTGTGAAAGAAGAGATACTGGGGTGCAAAAGAGCACAAAAAATAATAATATGGGGATGAGGTATTTGGGTGTGCTATTTACAGATGGGCTGTGTACAGGTACAGTAACCTGCTCTGACAGCTGATGCTTAAAGTTAGTGAGGGAGATATGAGTCTCCAGCTTCAGAGATTTTTTCAATTCGTTCCAGTCATTGGCAGCAGAGAACTGGAAGGAAAGGAGGCCAAAGGAAGTGTTGGCTTTGGGGATGACCAGTGCAATATACCTGCTGGAGCGCATGCTACGGGTGGGTGTTGCTATGGTGACCAGTGAGCTGAAATAAGGTGGGGCTTTACCTAGCAAAGACTTATAGATGACCTGGAACCAGTGGGTTTGGCGACGAATATGTAGCGAGGGCCAGCCAACGAGAGCATACAGGTCGCAGTGGTGGGTAGTATATGGGGCTTTGGTGACAAAATGGATGGCACTGTGATAGACTGCATCCAATTTAATGAGTAGGGTGTTGGAGGCTATTTTGTAAATGACATCGCCGAAGTCAAGGATCGGTAGGATAGTCAGTTTTACGAGGGTATGTTTGACAGCATGAGTGAAGAGGAAGCCAGTTCTAGATTTAATTTTGGATTGGAGATGCTTAATGTGAGTCTGGAAGGAGAGTTCACAGTCTAACCAGACACCTAGAATATGTGGACAACTACAAATACCTAATTCAGAACCGTCCAGAGTAGTGATGCTAGTCGGGCGGGTGGGTGCGGGCAGCAATCAGTTGAAGAGCATGCATTTAGTTTTACTAGCATTTAAAAGCAGCTGGAGGTCACGGAAGGAGAGTTGTATGGTATTGAAGCTCGTTTGGAGGTTTGTCAACACCCTGTCCAATGAAGGGCCAGATGTATACAGCATGGTGTCATCTGCGTAGACGTGGATCAGAGAATCACCAGCAGTAAGAGCAACATCATTGATGTATACAGAGAAGAGTCGGCCCGAGAATTGAACCCTGTGGCACCCTCATAGAGACTGCCAGAGGTCCGGACAACAGGCCCTCCGATTTGACACACTGAACTCTATCTGAGAAGTAGTTGGTGAACCAGGAGAGGCAGTCATTTGAGAAACCAAGGCTGTTGAGTCTGCCGATAAGAACGTGGTGATTGACAGAGTCGAAAGCCTTGGCCAGATCGATGAAGACAGCTGCACAGTACAGTCTTTTATCGATGGCAGTTATGATATCGTTTAGGACCTTGAGCGTATCTGAGGGAAACACATGACCAGCTCGGAAACCAGATTGCATAGTGGAGAAGGTACAGTGGGATTCGAAATGATCGGTGATCTGTTTGTTGACTTGGCTTTCGAAGATTTTAGAAAGGCAGGGCAGGATGGATATACAGTTGAAGTCGGAAGTTTACATACACCTTAGACAAATAAACTGGGTTTAAATGTTTCACAATTCCTGACATTTAATCCTAGTAAAAATTCCCTGTCTTAGGTCAGTTAGGATCACACCTTAATTTTATGAATGTGAAATGTCAGAGTAATAGCAGAGAGAATGATTTATTTCAGCTTTTATTTCTTTCATCACATTCCCAGTGGGTCAGAAGTTTACATACACTCAATTAGTATTTGGTAGCATTGCCTTTAAATTGTTTAACTTGGGTCAAATGTTTCAGGTAGCCTCCCACAAGCTTCCCACAATAAGTTGGGTGAATTTTGGCCCATTCCTCCTGACAGAGCTGGTTTAACGGAGTCAAGTTTGTAGGCTTCCTTGCTCGCACACGCTTTTCCAGTTCTGCCTACACATTTTCTATAGGGTTGAGGGCAGGGCTTTGTGATGGCCACTCCAATACCTTGACTTTGTCCTTAAGCCATTTTGCCACAACTTTGGAAGTATGCTTGGGGTCATTGTCCATTTGGAAGACCCATTTGCGACCAAATCTTTAACTTCCTGACTGATGTCCTGAGATGTATATATATATCCACATCATTTTCCTACCTCATGATGCCATCTATTTTGTGAAGTGCACCAGTCACTCCTGCAGCAAAGATCCCCACTGATGCTGCCACCCCCCATGCTTCACAGTTGGGATGGTGTTCTTCGGCTTGCAAGCCTCCCCCGTTTTCCTCCAAACATAACCATGGTCATTCTGGCCAAACAGTTCTATTTTTGTTTCATCAGACCAGAGGACATTTCTCCAATAAGTACGTTCTTTGTCCCCATGTGCAGTTGCAAATCGTAGTCTGGCTTTTTTATAGTGGCTTCTTCCTTGCTGAGCGGCCTTTCAGGTTATGTCGATATAGGACTCGTTTTACTGTGGATATAGATACTTGTGTACCTGTTTCCTCCAGCATCTTCACAAGGTCCTTTGCTGTTGTTCTGGGATTGATTTGCACTTTCGCACCAAAGTACGTTCATCTCTAGGAGAATGTGCCTCCTTCCTGAGCGGTATGACGGCTGCGTGGTCCCATGGTGTTTATACTTGCATACTATTGTATGAATGTGGTACCTTCAGGTGTTTGGAAATTGCTCCCAAGGACGAACCAGACTTGTGGAGGTCCACAGTTATTTTCTGAGGTCTTGGCTGATTTCTTTTGATTTTCCCATGATGTCAAGCAAAGAGGCACTGAGTTTGAAGGTAGACCTTGAAATACATCCACAGGTACACCTCCAATTGACTCAAATTATGTCAATTAGAAATTTGTGGAGTGGTTGAAAACAAGTTTTAATGACTCCAACCTAAGTGTATGTAAACTTCAGTGTCTCCCACTTTGAAGAGGGGGATGACCGCGGCTGCTTTCCAATCTTTGAGTATCTCAGACAATACGAAAGAGAGGTTGAACAGGCTAGTAATAGGGGTTTCAACAATTTTGGCGGATAATTTTAGAATGAGAGGGTCCAGATTGTCTAGCCCAGATGATTTATAGGGATCCAGATTTTGCAGCTCTTTCAGAACATCAGCTATCTGGATTTGGGTGAAGGAGAAGCGGGGGGGGGGGGGCTTGGGCAAGTTGCTGCAGGGGGTGCAGAGCTGTTGGCCGGGGTAGCCAGGTGGAAAGCATGGCCAGCAGTGGAAAAATGCTTTTGAAATTATCGATTATTGTAGATTTATCGGTGGTGACAGTGTTTCCTAGCCTTAGTGCAGTGGGCAGCTGGGAGGAGGTGCTCTTATTCTCCATGGACTTTACAGTGTCCCAAAACTTTTTGGAATTAGTGCTACAGGATGCAAATTTCTGAAAAATTTCTGAAAAAGTGGGCCAGGTCGATTAGAAAGGCCTGCTCGCTGAAGTGTTTCAGGGAGCGTTTGACAGTGATGAGTGGAGGTCGTTTGACCGCAGACCCATTTCGGATGCAAGCAATGAGGCAGTCATCGCTGAGATCCTGGTTGAAGACCACAGAGGTGTATTTAGAGGGAAAGTTGGTTAGGATGATATCTGAGGGTGCCCGTGTTTACGGCTTTGGGGTGGTACCTGGTAGGTTCATTGATAATTTGTGTGAGATTGAGGGCATCAAGCTTAGATTGTAGGATGGCTGGGGTGTTAAGCATGTTCCAGTTTAGGTTGCCTAGCAGCACGAGCTGAAGATAGATGGGGGGAAATCAGTTCACATATGGTGTCCAGAGCACAGCTGGTGGCAGAGGGTGGTCTATAGCAGGCGGCAACAGTGAGAGACTTGCTTTTAGAGAGGTGGATTTTTAAAAGTATAAGTTCAAATTGCTTGGGTACAGACCTGGATAGGACAGAACTCTGCAGGCTATATTTGCAGTACATTGCAACACCGCCCCCTTTGGCCGTTCTATCTTGTCTGAAAATGTTGTAGTTAGGGATGGAAATGTCCGAATTTTTGGTGGTCTTCCTAAACCAGGATTCAGACATGACTAGAACATCCGGGTTGGCAGTGTGCTAAAGCAGTGAATAAAACAAACTTAGGGAGGAGGCTTCTAATGTTAACATGCATGGAACCAAGGCTATTACGGTTACAGAAGTCATCAAAAGAGAGCGCCTGGGGAATAGGAGTGGAGCTAGGCACTGCAGGGCCTGGATTCACCTCTACATCACCAGAGGAACAGAGGAGGATTAGGATAAGGGTACAGCTAAAAGCTATGAGAATTGGTCGTCAAGAACGTCCGGAATAGAGATTAAAAGTAGGTTTCTGGGTGCGATAAAATAGCTTCAAGGTATAATGTACGGACAAAGGTATGGTAGGATGTGAATACAGTGGAGGGAAACCTAGGTATTGAGTGATGAGAGAGATATTGTCTCTAGAAACATCATTGAAACCAGGTGATGTCATCGCATGTGTGGGTGGTGGAACTGAAAGGTTGGATAAGGTATAATGAGCAGGGCTAGAGGCTCTACAGTGAAATAAGCCAATAAACACTAACCAGAACAGCAATGGACAAGGCATATTGACATTAAGGAGAGGCATGCTTAGTCGAGTGATCACAAGGGTAGAGTGAGTAGTGAGGTTGGTGGGGTAACAGCGATTCAGACAGCTAGCCGGGCCATCGGTAGCAAGCTAGCATAGGATGGAGGTCTGTTTTTAGCCACCTCGTGCGTTCCCGTCAGTAGATTAGTGGGGTTCCGTGTGGTAGAGGGGATCAATCCAATTGGCAAAATAGATATAGTTATAGTGACCCCCAAAAAATTGTCCGATAGACCTATTCAGATAGCAGCCGATAAGACAGCTAACGATTAGCGGGCCGCAGATGGGCGTTCAGGTAACGTCGCGACGGAAGGGCCAGTTGGATAACTCCCTCGGGCAGATAACGTCGGTAGTCCAGTCATGAAGGCCCGGTGGGGCTCCGCATCGGCAGTAAAACGGGTTCTGATAGGTGATTGTAGCCCAGGAGTGGCTGATGGAACTCTTCAGCTGGCTAGCTCCGGAATAATTGATGTTTGCTCCGGGATCGACATAAGCCAATAGTCACACGGATAAGCAGCTAGCTAGCTGCGAGATCCAGGTGTAAATATCCAGAGCTTGCGGTTGAAATCCGGGGATATGGAGAGAAAAATAGGTCCGGTACGTTCTGGTCTGAGTCGCGTTTTACAAAACTGGCGATAGCTTTTCGAGCTAAAGGATAGCTGATGACCACAAACCGTGGTTAGCTGAATACTAACATTAGCCAGTAAACTGGCTAGCTTCTGGCTAGCTTTTTTACATTTTATATTGGTGAGGCGGGTTGCAGGAGAGTGTTTAGAAGTTGAGTTTTTGGAAAAGAAAATATATAAAAGATATGCGAAGAAAGATGTAAATATATATATACACACGGGACATGACTAGACGAGGACAAAGGACATCTGACTGCTATGCCATCTTGGAGATGGAATATACACATGTACTGTAGTCATTACCACGCATGAGATCCCCACATTGTAGCCTGTACATTGAATATATTCACTGATCATGTACTCTTCCTTGGTAAATAAAGGTGCGTTTCAGGTATGAATCTGAGACATTCTTTTTCAGTCATATCCAATACCAGGTGTATCAAACTCTATTCTTTGAATGATGCCGTGTCTGCATGTATGTATTACAATTATACACTTCAACAGTGTTTACCACTCCTGCTCCTAGGACATCAATGATTACACATTGTAACTATGCAATAGACAAGAAACATGATTTAAGTAAAGGCTGATTTGTAATTCATATATACAGAAATACACCTATGCATATCTAACTCCATCTGCATTAATCTGAGGACACGGGAAAGGTGTATTATTCCAATGAGATAATTTCAACCAGTGGAGAATGTGAAACGCTTTATTGAAAGTTCATTATCCAGGTGTTAAAAATACATGCCTTATAAATAGTATAATTGTAATATTATAAATACAAGTTCAATCTGTACTTCAATGCACATATGGTGTGCATTATAAAACGAGGAAGAAAGAGGTGGGGAGATGAGTAGAAGAAAGAAAAGGAAAGAGGTAAAACAGAGGAGCAGGGAAGACAGCATATAATTAATGAATTACAGTGCTACCCTAATATTCTCCTAGTTCATCACAATTATATAGTGTCTCCTAACCAGCCTTGGGCTCCCAGTCGGCCCGAAGGTTATCTTAAAAGCAGGTGAGGTGGCGATGACGGGACTGGCTTCCTCTCTCACATTCAAACATACCTGCAGATGAGAGACAGATGGATAGAGAGAATTTTAAAAATAGCTTAATCATGCTAACACGGTCAGTCATCATAATCATCAGGTGAAATGCAAAACTGACCTTGGATCATTAACTCTGGGACTACTACATCTCTATCTGTATTTCAATGTAAAGCATCGCTTTAATAATACTTCCTGTATAATATCCCTTATAACAAATTATGATAACATTGGATAGATAGATGTGTAGCATGTGACAATAGCAGGATGATATAAAAGATAGCGTCACAAATGAATATGTAAATACCACTTGAAGCTTGATGATGACTTGATCATTTGAATCAACTGTAGTGCTAAAACCTGCTCGTTCCAGAATAGCCTACCCTCTCACTTTGACAGCCAGGCCTGCTATCCTTTCACCCTCCTCCAAAAATACAAATGTTTTCCATTATCAAGTGGCACTGGGGATAAAACAACATCCTACATAGTGTGGGTAGACTGCACCTAAAAATGCTGGAGACTCATAACTAATCAAAGAGCATGCATGTATATGTCCTGACCAAAAGATGGAGTCAGTGGTACTGTAGGGTTCACTTGACTTTGCAGCACAGCAAGATTCTCAGTAGACGGGGGGCATGGGATGTCAGGAACAATGACCCCATTGTCAGTGTTTCCAGATTATCCCCCTGATAAAGCAGGTCCCCCACCTGCTGAATCTGGAATGCTCAAAAGAACCAATCTGTATTAGTGACAATAAATGTGGCTGCAACAGGGGCTTGATAGTTCAGTGAAAATGGCTAAGAGTTTATGTGGTGTAAATCTTAAAATTAGCAGCTGACATCTTAAGGGTTTTTTAATTAATGCAAGTGAGACAGGTTCCATGTACAACAAGACAGGCAGAGAGGAAGAGAGAAAAAGAACACAGAACAGTTTAATTACCTCTGGTTATGGACACTTTTGCCAGCAATAAAGCTTCGGCCTGTTCCTCGGACAGTGAACACACAGTCGTGGCCAAAAGTTGAGAATGACACAATTATACATTTTCACAAAGTCTGCTGCTTCAGTGTCTTTAGATATTGTCAGATGATACTATGGAATACTGAAGTATAATTACAAGCATTTCACAAGTGTCAAAGACTTTTATTGACAATTACATGAAGTTGATGCAAACAGTCAATATTTGCAGGGTTGACCCTTCTTTTCAAGACCTCTGCAAGCCACCCTGGCATGCTGTAAATTAACTTCTGGGACACATCCTGACTGATGGCAGCCCATTCTTGCATAATCAATGCTTGGAGTTTGTCAGAATTTGTGGGGTTTTGTTTGTCCACCCGCCTCTTGAGGATTGACCACAAGTTCTCAATGGGATTAAGGTCTGGGGAGTTTCTTGGCCATGGACCCAAAATATCAATGTTTTGTTCCCCGAGCCACTTAGTTATCACTTTTACCTTATGGCAAGGTGCTCCATCATGCTGGAAAAGGCATTGTTCGTCACCAAACTGTTCCTGGATGGTTGGGAGAAGTTGCTCTCGGAGGAAGTGTTGGTACCATTCTTTATTCATGGCTGTGTTCTTAGGCAAAATTGTGAGTGAGCCCACTCCCTTGGCTGAGAAGCAACCCCACACATGAACGGTCTCAGGATGCTTTACTGTTGGCATGACACACAGGACTGATGGTAGCGCTCCCCTTGTCTTCTCCAGACAAGCTTTTTTCTGGATGCCCCAAACAATCGGAAAGGGGATTCATCAGAGAAAATGACTTTACCCCAGTCCTCAGCAGTCCAATCCCTGTACCTTTTGCAGAATATCAGTCTGTCCCTGATGTTTTTCCTGGAGAGAAGTGGCTTCTTTGCTGCCCTTCTTGACACCAGGCCATCCTTCAAAAGTCTTCGCCTCACTGTGCGTGCAGATGCATTGACACCTGCCTGCTGCCAGCAAGCTCTGTACTGGTGGTGCCCCGATCCCGCAGCTGAGTCAACTTTAGGAGACGGTCCTGGCGCTTGCTGGACTTTCTTGGGCGCCCTGAAGCCTTCTTCACAACAATTGAACCACTCTCCTTGAAGTTCTTGATGATCCGATAAATGGTTGATTTAGGTGCAATCTTACTGGCAGCAATATCCTTGCCTGTGAAGCCCTTTTTGTGCAAAGCAATGATAACGGCACGTGTTTCCTTGCAGGTAACCATGCTTGACAGAGGAAGAACAATGATTCCAAGCACCACCCTCCTTTTGAAGCTTCCAGTCTGTTATTCGAACTCAATCAGCATGACAGAGTGATCTCCAGCCTTGTCCTCGTCAACACTCACACCTGTGTTAACGAGAGAATCACTGACATGATGTCAGCTGGTCCTTTTGTGGAAGGGCTGAAATGCAGTGGAAATGTTTTTGGGGGATTCAGTTCATTTGTATGGCAAAGAGGGACTTTGCAATTAATTGCAATCCATCTGATCACTCTTCATAACATTCTGGAGTATATGCAAATTGCCATCATACAAACTGAGGCAGCAGACTTTGAAAATTAATATTTGTGTTATTCTCAAAACGTTTGGCCACGACTGTACGTCTGGCAATATCTACATTTCAGACACCTTGATCAGCTTGCACCCTGAATGTAAATAATATAGCTTATTTTTTGTAAATATGAAAATAACTGAGATATGACCTTTCAATCTAAAGCAGCAGATGTCATTTTCACGATACGTCAATACAGCACAGAAAGCTTAACACCAGACTGGTATTGTGGTTGTTCATTAGGTGATGGGAAATATGCAATATGCATACAAAATAATATACTTACCTTCCTTGAAAATCCATCTATACCACCAAAGATGACAATGTTGTATCATGAATAAAAGCATTGGAATTAAAAGTGAAATGTTTAACCTATTAACCTGCTTCATTATTTATGTATTACCAGTTGATGAAGAACAACTCCAATTTCATACATCATTTAACATCTGTCTACGAATAAAAAAGTTAAAATAACTTCTTAGATTTGATACATCTTAGTACCTTATCAATTTATGATTTGTATCAATGTGAACGAGAGACAGGGGAGCAGGAACAGAGTATTTTTGCCAAGGAATGCAACGAAGCTGGATCATTCTGGCAATGATACCTGCACCATCTACACGCTGCAAAGACTCTCTAACTCTTCACCATTGTACACGATGGCCCATTGCTCTGATACTTCCTTTGACCATTCTAAAGCCCCCATGGGGCATCCTTGCCTTAATGGCCCTGACTTTCTGTTCTAACTCTTCATCTGACATATCAGAATAGCATTCCCTGACAGACATCTTGTGTTCTTTCATTCTTCTGTAAAAAAAAGCTAACCGTTACACTGTCATGAAATATGATTATAGATCGACTATGAAACAAATAGGACATGGCCTGCTTATGAGTTACCATGAAAGAAAGTTATGAATTAAACTGAAAATAGCGAAAACAGGCGTTCATAGCTAAATGTTTTTGGTTAGCTTGAGAATAATAATTGCATGATTTATCATTCTACGGTATGTATGTAATATAGTAGAATGTTATGAACCGACACTGAATCGTAGGAGCTAACTGCTAGCTATGTAACGTTAGAAGTTGGACGGAAGAACGCCCAGTGCTGCTTACCTGAGATGCCATCGTCACACAGTCCTTCGTAGGTGTCCACTATGACTTCCTTTGTGTTGGAAAGAAAGGCTGAACAGTATTGGTTGTAGCCAAACTGACACTCAAAACATGGACAAAATGGAGGGTGGTTGACAGCTAAATTAAATTGGAGTTGTGTTTTCAAATACATTTTTTGTTCTTGAAATATTTTGGGGGAATAAAATGCAGTTTTGCACTCTATTACAAAATATTTGATTGAACTTTATTTTACTTTGAAGCCTTGATTTTGCTTTCAGAACAATTATTTTTGATTGAAAAAAATTATAATTTTGCTCTCAGCATAAATACATCTATTTCTTGCAAGTTGGAGAGGGGGCTAATAGCTAAACAATAGACTATTCTTTAGTAAAGGTTGAATAGTCTAACAGCCGAGCTAGGTGTGACCCCACCCCCCCCGTCCTATCACAGACCAGATTTGCCCTAACGAGCAAGGGGTTAGGAGTTAGAGCACTGATTATGATTTTGGGTCCCAATGGACTACTGTGTCTAACTGACAATGAGTGGGCAATATGAACCAAATAATAAACTGATAATTGTGCACAACTTCAAATGAAACAAGCAGGGAGCAGGTTTCGAACCCTCAACCTTCTTGCCCGAAGTCCAGCGCGCTATCGACTGTGCAGAGTCGATCGAGCGCGTCCTCTCGGTAGCTTGCTACTCAATGTAATAACTTTTAAAATAAGTTACCTTATACGTTATATTGACTGACAATTTGTTACCTACGCTGTCCTTACGAACCACATAGCATATCACTACAGCAGTATGTACCGGTATATTAGCCTTCTACCTAACGTTAGTAGTTATACATCAAACTTGACAGTATATTAACTATAGGCTAACTACCCAACGTTTATTGACTTGAATATTCCCGTCATTCTTAGTTTAGCTAAATGGGATAGTCGTTGTGCGTTCTCAATGGACATTCGGTTGCCTTCGTAAATTAGCTCTGGCTATCTACTCTGATTTCAGAGCACTCTCATCTGAGTATACCAGAGCGCAGAATAATGAATTTACAAGCGCTCAACACCCGTTGAATATGGCCTGTGTCAGTAAACGTTGGCAAAAAAGCATAATTAAATTGTTTGCAGCAGCACAGTTACAGTCACCAATGCTCTGGTTAACACGAAAACTGCCTGACCAGCTCTGCTAGGGCGAGTAAAATGGTCAGAGTGGTCTCATTTGTGTCTAGAAGTAGCTAGCAAGCTAGCCAACATTAGCTTGGGTGCTTAACTGCTGTAAGGCCAGAACACTCAAATCAACCCTACTCCTCAGCCCCAACGTCCAGTGTGTGCTCCGAGAGAGAAACAGTCTGAATTTACCCAGAGGGTTTTTCACAGAATAGAAATACCATAATATTAATCAAATGAATTAAGCAAGTACCAGTCAAAAGGTTTGGACACACGTACTATTTCCAGGCTTTTTCTATTTTCTACATTGTAGAATAATAGTGAAGACATCACAACTATGAAATAACACATATGGAATCAGTTGAGAACAAATTCTTATTTACAAGGACAGCCTACTCCTTCCTCCCGGTCGGGTAATTGAACCCCGGTCTCCCGCGTGCCTGCAATATGGAAGACTATCGAATGCTTCTCAAAGATGCCCTCTGGTGGTCAAACTAGCACTAACTCGCAACAGAAAAAAGTGGCTGACAAATAAATGAATTGTCACAGAATGCTGCGGCAGGCCGCAAGGTGTGCCGCAGTATGACGTAACTTTTAATTGAGGAACCACTGTACCCGATTCTGGAAACTCTGAGGGCCCATAATATTTTATACAATGTTGCAAGTTTGCTAATGCTAGCATCAGCCGGACCCAAGTTAATAGGTTTCAAGTTCGTTGCAGACAGGCCATGGGTAGCCAATGTGATTTATAGGATATTTATTTTTAAATCATGATAGTTTCTACCTGCAGGCTGCAATGTTTTTATGTAGGCTATTTTTACATAGTTGACAAAGGGCAATAGAAGTTACTGTTTAGGTTTGTATCATTTGGGTTAATTTTGATTAACCACATGACAATGATTGAGACACGAAGATGTTATTATAAATGAAAATGTGCATATGAAAACCATAACTGGCACGCAGACCAGGAGAAATTGTAAGAAATTGGCATTCCACATGAGAAAGGTTGCCGACTCCTCGTGTAGCCTATTACTGGCAACTTAAGGAGAGTAATGACAGAAAGCCAGTAGGAGGGGGAGGAGGAAAGGTCAGGTAAGGTTACGTTTTTTTCCTTCTGGTTATCTTGTTCTCTGGCTCCCTCTTGAGTCATGTGTCTTATTTCATTAAACAGTGCGCTTCAATCTCAATGCATATAGATTTTATTAAAACATATAGGGTGTGTCTATATGGAAAAATACACCTTTAAAAATTTCAACCAATCAATTGGTCGAAAGAACAGATGACTTTCTGTCAACCAAGATATGTTTTAGATGGGGACAGCCATATTAGGAATAGTAGGCTATCTTACATAAGTCTGCAAATGCTGTGATGCATGGAATGCTTTACTATAAAGGTACATTTCTAATGGTGAAAATTTGCTCCCCAAACTTCACTCATGTGCCACCTATGCATAAGCTAGTGATTTTGCTGTTCATTATTAGTCTTGTTGACTGAGGAAAATGTAAATGTGGAGTTATTCTAACATGTTCAAAGTGCACAGTAAGGACACACGTCATTGCATCCTCAATTTGCATGTTCAGTTGAGATTCATTACCATAACCTAAATGTGATTTGTCATTCTGAGCACCATAGGTGGACACCCTAATCAAGTTACCCAATGCATGTGGGTCCAGTAATTTTCTCAAATGTCCGGTAAATTAAAATGCTACCAGTCAAATGTCAAGTGCCTCATTTTCATAACTGAAACCCTGCTTGGCCTATAGTGCCATTTAGCTCAGTTATGGAACAATGGGAAGTTGGGAACCGAGAAACATACACTGTGTTACTGCCAGATGCATCCCTTGAGCTAATCTGCACACTGTTAAACTAGGTTTGCATATACTGTAGGTCTACTGTTACTGTACAGCACTGATCAGATGTGCCATGACATTTGTTTAATGTGCAGAACTGGTTCCCTCTGGACAGAGCAGACAGTCTATTATTTACTCTATCAAACCAGTGACAAGTCTGTGACAGCTGCAAGCTTGTCAAACAGAAGCATTGTCTCCAGCCAGGCGGCAAGGCAGTTGTGGTACGCAGTGGCATCTTGTCCTCACATTATATATAGGCCTACTGTATGTGTGTGCTTATTATAAACCAAATAAACCATTTGATAAACAGGTGTCACAAGGAGAAACTTCAACTGTAGAGTAAGGACATAAAAAGCCATCAAGAAATCCCTGGTGACTGGTGAGCAACATGTGTAGGCTATTCACTAAAGCACTGCTTCACTAAAGCACTGCCGTGAAAAATCGGATACCCATTCGTGGAGGAAGGAATGAAGGTAAGCTGGCTCGTCAGGTGGGTATGAGAGAACAGTGTCTGGATCTCAATGAAAACACTCCCCAAACGCCATGAGACAGGCTACTACGGCTACATTTACAATGACGGCCTACACCCGCCAAACCCGGACGACGCTGGGCCATTGTACGCCGCCCAATCACGGCCGTAATAGTTATGTGAAATGACAACAAACCTCAAAAGCAATGCGTTACTGTAAGTAAGACCACCTTGGTAGTTTAGAGAAATCTGATGACAAGTCCACCTCAGCAGCTGTGAGTAATTTTGGCTTACTCACAACAATTACATACAAATGTCAAATGGAAAGGGCTTGCCGTGAGTCATAGGACCAGGCTGGATATCTTGTGACCCTGATTAAAAAGTCAGACAACTTGCCCGTTACAGAACACAAGCTTTAAAATGGCTTACCTCAAATAAGTGTCATTCCAGATGAACTTAGAAAACAAAGCAATCTATGAATGTTGTACAGAATTATAACGGGTTTTAATATTGAACAGCGACTTGGGGCTGTGCCACCCCACACACAAGAGCCCAAGCTAGATAGCTAGCCAGCCACTAGCTAGCCTTCCAACTTCTCTGGTGTTGTGAGAAATTCCCACTAATTCATAGCTGGCAGCAAAACCAGCACCACTAAAGTAAGAAGAATGTTCAAACTTTCTGAAAAGTATAGACATGAGTGTTAACAAAGCTACAATACTTTCTGGAAATGTTGCTAGCTAACGTTACCCCCCCTCCCTCCTGCGCATCTTTTCCGTGGCATGCTGTCTGTCGCACGTACTATAGTTAGCAAAAGCTAGCCATTTGCAGTGATCTTTGAACATTTAAAAATGTTACATTTAGCTAATGTAGCGGATTCTAGTGCACAACAAAACCAAATCAGAGAAAATAGCATGTGAAATATAGATATACCTGCAATTTCGACGAGGATGAGTTTTCCTGCGTTCAATCAGAACAGAAGTATCTGCCGGTTGTAAGTGCCGCAACAGCTCAATTTTTGCGGGCTGGGAGAACGGGCGTATTCATTAGGGAAACGGTTTAGGATTTAAGAAGCAAACAGAGCAAAACGAGAGTTTCTATTGGACAAATTCAGGTAAATCCCTCCACGTTTCGTTCCATTAGCTTCCGTTTAAGAAACGTTTTGTAACAGAATTGCCTTAATGAATAAGCCCCAGGAAATGTGACGGGTTGCTGGTTGCCAGAGATGTGACGTCAGCATCCACCAAAAAAGTCCACATTGTTGTATTTCACTGTTAGCAACTGCTTTATGGAAATTCATTTTCTTTGACATAAAAAAAAAAAGACATAAAGTATAGTTTAATTCTAATGATAAAAAAAAAAAAATCATAGGCCTATCATGATCAAAAATACGTCTGAGGTTTCATTCCATATCAGTCAATTCAATCAAAAATATTTCACTTGATACCAACAGAGAAAGCATTTACATTGCAGCACAAAATTAGAGCATAAGCCTGTAATAGAATGGACGTGACAGTAATACGTGTTGCAATTAACTGAGCACTTAGCCTATGTCTACACAGGCAGCCCAATTCTGGGGTGCGTTCAGTTTGATTGAACGTTTGCTACCTTGCATAACGGTTAGTACTGAACGACACGTTTCCCAAAAACGTTACTGAACAGACTGAGTGAGGTATGTCTACTCCGTTTGGTGGGCGTGGCGGTGTGTGGCTTGAAGCAATGAGTGATCCATTTGAAAGGGCAGCAGTGCATTTAACTGGTCGTTCAGAAGAGCACCATTGTTTTTGGTTGAGTCAATTAGAACATGCCCATTTCAAGCTTATCCTTCTAAAAAATAAGAAGTTATTTCAGGAAATATTAAGGCAAGTTAGCTGGCTAACTCAATGATCCTGCTCTGTAGTAAACCCATTAGAATTGAGCTGCCTGTGTAAACACAGCCTTAGAAAATCCAGGTTGAGAGCCACGCAGAATGGGCTGGGATTTTACCTCTTATCCCGTCTGGGAGTGTTCCATTTGCATTAGGTTTTAGGTCCACATGCAGTTTGTTCTGATGTGGTAAAATGTTGATTTTTCCTGATGTCCCACAGCTGTGTGTAATCTGTCTATAATCTGTTATGCAGTGAAAAAGCCAAGTTTTGCCATGACTTCACCCACCCCAGGTTTTAGGCTCACTAACCCACTGGAGTACTGACATATCCAGCCTAAATTGTAGGCTGCTGCCCACTAGAACCTAGGATATTACAAGGCTAAAAAAGACTGCAGTAGATTCCAAAAGTGTTGCATTTTTAAAAACTAAGCAAGTCAGTTATGAACAAATTCTTATTTTACAATGATGGCCTACCAGAGAACAGTCAGTTAACTGCCTTGTTCAGAACAACAGATTTTTACCTTGTCAGCATGGGGATTCAATCCAGCAACCTTTCGATAACTAGCCCAACACTCTAACCACTAGGCTACCTGCAAAGACCGTAGCAGAGCATTTTTGGGATGATTTTAAAATACTTAGTCACATAACATTGGTAAACAGGATCTGTTACTCATTTTAGGTTTGTACAAATATTTGTCACAGATATGAAGGCCCGTTTTATTATACTGAACAAAAATAAACATTTTACATAATTTTTTATTTCGATTTACAGGAGCAATTAGGTTTTTTCAATTAGTCGGCTCAAGGATTCGAACCAGCAACCTTGCGGTTCCTTGCCCAACACGCTAAACCACTAAGCTACCTGAGTTGCAGTTCATATAAAGAAATCAGTCAATTGAAATACATTTATTAAGCCCTAATCTATGGATTTCACAATTGGGCATACAGATATGCATCTGTTGGTCACAGATACCTCCATTTGCCTCATGCAGTGCAACATCTCCTTTGCATATAGTTGATTAGGCTGTCGAATGTGGCCTTTGGAATGTTGTCACACTCCTCAAATTGCTGTGCGAAGTTGGTGGATATTGGTGGGAACTGGAGCATGCTGTTGTGCACGTCAATCCAGAGCATCTCAAACATGCTCAATGGGTGACATTCACGACGCCATCCACCCGGCACAATTGAAACCGGGATTTATCCGTGAAGAGCACAATTCTTCAGCATGCCAGTGGCAATCAAAGGTGAGCATTTGGCCACTGTAGTCGGTTACGATGCCTTACTGCAGTCAGGTCAGGACCCTGGTGAGGACGATGAGCACGCAGATAAGCTTCGCTGATGTTTTCTGACAGTTTGTGCAGACATTCTTTGGTTGTTTCATCAGCAGCACAGTTCATCAGCCCGGGTGGCTGGTCTCAGACAATCCCTCAGGTGAATAAGCCGGATTAGGTGGTCCTGGGCTGGCGTGGTTACACATGGTCTACGGTTGGGATGCACTGCCAAATTGTCTAAAACAACATTGGAGGCTGCTTACGGTAGAGAAATTAACATCCAATTATTTGGCAACAGCTCTGGTGGACATTCCTGCAGTCAGCATGCCAATTTCACCTTCCCTCAAAACTTGAGACATTGCAAAGGAGAAACGCTCCCTAACAGGGATGTAAACAACTTGACTGTCCTTCCTGTGTTAAAGTAATGGTAATGATTTCGCTTTGCTTATTTGAGCTGTTCTTGCCATAATATGGACTTGGTCTTTTACCAAATAGGGCTATCTGTATACCACCCCAACCTTGTCACAACACCAACTAACAGGTGTACCTTGTCTCAAACCTATTAAGAAGGAAAGAAATTCCACAAATGAACTTTTAACAAGGTACACCTGTTAGTTGAAATTCATTCCAGGTGACTACCTCATGAAGCTGGTTGAGAGAATGCCTAAAGGGTACAAAGCGGTCAAGGCAAAGGGTGGCTACTTTGGAGAATCTCAAATATATTTTGATTTGTTTAACACTTTTGGTTGCTACATGAGTCCATGTGTTATGTCATAGTTTTGATGTATTCACTCTTATTCTACAATGTAGAAAATAGTAAGAAGGAAAAACCCTTGACTGAGTAGGTGTCCTAACATTTGACTGGTAATGTATATTCCAGCCCTGATCATACTGGAAACTGAAATTGGGTAGAAGTTTCAGTTAGCACCAGAATATGTGACCATTCCCAATGTGTTCTATGACGTGCATGTATGTGTGCAATACAACTGTTAAACCAGATTAACCTACATACAGAGTCAACAGAATGTTGTCTTTCTACCTCAAGCATCACTGTCTGAGTCACAACTAAAGAACAGACAGAGGATTCAACATCAAACAGGACATCAGATGCGTGTATAATGCTGCCATCTAGTGTGAGATTACACATATATCACTGGCCTGTAATATCAGTAGTAATAGCTGGAAAGTAAATACAAGAAAAATGTTTATTTATTCAAATTACATCATGAGTGCTTTGCTTGGTTAGTTGATGTGATTGAGAACACATCTGTCGGCACCATTTTCATCTGGTTAGGCCATTGTCTGTCTAACACAATGCCAGACCGATACTAGAGCCCAGTCAGAAGTTTTCAGAAAACACACAACCATGTCTCATCTTAAGGCATTAGTCCTCTTCACTGTATCTGGTGGTCACCTAGTTCACACACAGGGATCCGCGTCTGAAACAAAGTTAGTAAAACCCATATACATTTTTTATACATTTCAATATGGCTCCCGAGTGGCACAGCGGTCTAAGGCACTGCGTCTCAGTGCAAGAGGCATCACTACAGTTCCTGGTTCCATTCAAGGCTGTATCACATCCAGGCGTGATTGGGAGTCCCATAGGGCGGCGCACAATTGGCCCAGTGTCGTCTGGGTTTGGCCGGGGTAGGCCGTCATTATAAATAAGAATTTGTTCTTAACTGACTTGCCTAGTTTGATATAACACGTCACGTAAATACGTTTGCTGAAATTCATGTAATGCCTTACAATATTAAATAGTAAAATGGATGGCTATGACATTAAAGTTGTTCCTAATTTGGCTTCCGAAATTACGCTTTACATATTGATCAATGGAGAAATGTTTTTGGGTCATCAAGCCAAAACTTTGGCAGTGATAATTTGATCTGTTTTAGTGAGTAAAAATACAATTTTTTTTTTTTAACATGGTCAAAAATAGCACGTTCAACTTCATAAAACATTTTCTCCCCATCTCAAGTTGTAAAACAAAAACTAAATTAAGTGCCTCCAGCTTAATTAAATAATGAAACAAATGCCTGAGATCAGGCACTAGGCTGTTTTTATTATTATTTTACTTTTAATCTATATATTTTAAACTTTTTGTATTTTACCCCCCTTTTTCGATCTGCTCTCATCACTGCAAATCCCTAAAGGGCTCGGGAGAGGCGAAAATGGAGTCATGCGTCCTCCAAAACATGACCCGCCTAATCACGCTCCTAAACAAGGTAGCCAGCCGCACCAATATGTCGGAGAAAACACTGTTCAACTGGCAGGCACCCGGCCCGCCACAAGGAGTTTCTAGGGCACGATGAGCTAAGTAAAGCTCCCCGGCCAAACTCTCCCCTAACCCGGACGACGCTGGGCAAATTGTGTGACACAGCCCGGGAATGAACCCGGGTCTGTAGTAACGCCTTAGATCGCTGCACCACTCAAGAGGCCACTATCCATTTAAACAACTATACAGTACCAGTCAAAAGTTTGGACACACCTACTCATTCAAGGGTTTTTCTTTATTTTTACTATTTTCTTCATTGTAGAATAAAAGTGAAGATAGCAAAACCATTAAATTAACAGATATGGAATCATGTAGTAACAAGAAAAAAAGTGTTAAACAAACCGATACGTTTTATATTTGAGATTCTTCAAAGCAACCACCCTTTGCCTTGATGACAGCTTTGCAAACTTGTGGATTGTGGAGGCCAGGTCATCTGATACAGCTCTCCATCCTTCTTGGTCAAATAGCCCTGACACAGCCTGGAGGTGCGTGTTGGGTCATTGCCCGGTTGTAAAACAAATGATAGTGGGACTAAGCTCAAACCAGATGGGATGGCGTGTCGCTGCAGAATGCTGGGGTAGCCATGCTGGTTAAGTGTGTCTTGATTTCTAAATAAATCACTGACAGTGTCACCAGCAAAGCACCCCCACACCTTCATGCTTCACAGTGGGAACCACACATGCGGAGATCATCCTTTCACCTACTCAGTGTCTCACAGACACAGCGGTTGGAACCAAAAATCTCAAATTTGGGACTCAGGCGAAAGGACATATTTCCACCGGTTTAATGTCCATTGCTTGTGTTTCTTGGCCCAAGCAAGTCGCTTCTTTTTGGTCCTTTAGTAGTGGTCTCTTCGCAGGAATTTGACCACAAAGGCCTGATTCACACAGTCTCCTCTGAACAGCTGATGTTGAGATGTGTCTGTTACTTGAACTCTGAAGCATTTATTTTGGCTGCAATCTGAGGTGCAGTTAACTCCAATTAACTTATCCTCTGCAGCAGAGGTAACTCTGGGTCTTCCTTTCCTGTGGTGGTCCTCATGAGAGCCAGTTTCTTCATAGTGCTTTCAAATTTCTTTGAAATTTTCCACATTGACTGACCTTCATGTCTTAAAGTACATGGCACACCTGTTAATTGAAATGCATTCCAGGTGACTGTCATGAAGCTGGTTGAGAGAATGCCTAGAGTGTACAAAGCTGTCATCAAAGCAAAGGGTGGCTACTTGAAGAATCTCAAATCTATTTTGATTTGTTTAACACTTTTTTGGTTACTACATGATTCCATATGTGTTATTTCATAGTGTTGATGTATTCACTATTCTACAATGTAGAAAATAGTAAAAATAAGAGAAAACCCCTGGAATGTCACGAATATCACCGAAGGTGGCACCCCTTCCCGTTCGGGTGGCGCTCGGCGGTCGTCGTCGCCGGTCTACTAGCTGCTAACGATCTCTTTTTCCCTTTTCGTTTTGTTGGGTCTAATTGGTTTCACCTGTTCCTTGTTTGGGGTTTTGGGTTGGGGTTATTTAAATTCAGTTAGCCCGCCTGTGTTCGTGCGGGATTGTTTGCTGTTTTTTGGTCAAGGAGTGTTCCTGTTTTTTTGGATTGTCCGCTGTACAGCGTATGTGCCTGTGTAGTACATTATTGGAGTGTTGTACGCCTGTGTTCGGCGTCACCCTCTTTGTGCGTGGTGATTGAAAGGAAATAAAGAGTTTTTTCCGAATCCTCTGCGCCTGACTCCACACCCATCACTCTACACACCGTTACATGGAATGAGTAGATGTGTCAACTTTTGACTGGTACTGTATATTGATAACTACATGTGAAAATTTCAAAATATTTTTATCCTAAATAATGTAGCAGTAAAAATATTGCAATTGTTTTTCTTTTTTTTGTATGGGAAAATCTGACAGACCCATATGCAACAATCACAGCTGTTTTATGAGGATTAGAAATGCTCTCACCCATGGGGTTGGCAGTGGAGCCCGCCAGCACAGAGGCAGTATTCCCTCGGACCCTCCACGTCCCAGGACAGTATGTCCATCAGCAAATTAGGGTGGCTGTTGCACGCTTCACCCTTATCCGGCCTGGGCTGGCACACTGGGAAGAGCAGCTCTGCAACCACCATGAGAAGGACAGAGAGAGGTGGGGAAGCAGCGGAGATGAGGATTGTAAGAGGGGGACAAGGGGTGAAGAAAGCATATTAGACAGGGAAGGGGAATGCATGAACCTCATAGGAAAGAATGAAGTGGGTACAGGCTGGGCTCTAATTTGCAACAGTATTGGTCACATATGCTCCTAAATATTTAGCTGTGCCGTGCAGTGCACCTGGAATGCTGATTTGGTAGCCTAGAAAAATATTCATCCAGATATATTAAATTACAAAATGTGTCGTTGGGAGCAAGCAAAGTTGTTACATTTGTGTTTGTCTAATACAAATAAGCGACATAAGAGGCTGCTTAGGGTCCCGTGGCCACTAGGGAACCCCCCCAAAAAAAATATGGTAGTGCATCAGCAGTTTTACTTGTGCTATGTTAGTCACTCAATTAGCCCATGTCAGCTAACATGTTTAGATTGCTAGGTCTAGCCAGCTATCTAAACATGTTAGCTGACATGGGATAATTAAAGACCAGGCACCCAGGGCACTTGCACAGGTGCCTGACCTGCAGGGGGCCCCCATTGAGTTTGTTAGTCACCCAGATATATGAACATGGCATTAAGTCAATGCAAAAGGTGTGGAACTGCAGGAAAATGTATTTTCTCCACCGACAGGACAACTCATCACAAGAAAAATCAAATAATTGTCACACAATTGCTAAGGGGGAGACGAGGGTGGCTTTGATCCTGTGTTTAAGCAGACAACATTTTATTTTAAATCATGAATTTGCGTACACATTTGGTAATTTAAATCAACCATATCGCAGGTCGTTTAAATGACTATTGGCCGCTAGCCATTTGTTTGATAACAAAACAACCTTGTCCAGTCATGTTACCCATCTGGCTAACAACCTGGTAACTTCACCAGTATGGTTTAAAATGGCACTGGAAGAAATGGGACTGGATAGCTACCTCAGGATTACCTCTGATGGTACATCCATTTTGGGCATTTTAAATTAATGATATATAACCAATGAAGAATATAACTTAGAAATGCCTCATGAATTTAGTTAAAAGCCCAGTGCAGTCAAAATGCAGTTTTTCCAGTGTTGTGTTATTTCCTGATAACCTGCTTGATTATATTTTAAACCAGCAACTTTCATGGGCAGGAGTTGACTTGATTGGTGATATCACCAGGCAGTAAATTGGATAATACACCAATAACAAGAGTTCCAAATCTCTGCAAAACAGCTAGTTTCCCCCTTCCCATTCAGACCACTTCCAGACAGTCCTAGCAAAATTCTTGCTTGAGAAATAGTTATCTAAAAAACAATTTTGGGCCATTGTAATGGAAAAGTTTTACAGTAAGGTAGTTAACTGTTACCCATAAATGATTTGATACTGATATAAAAACAGCTGCATTGGGCCTTTAAACTTTCTTACCCATCAGAGCCCAAAATACAAGCTTGTTTTACTCCACTATTTGTAAACACTGTCATTGTACACAACACTGTATAGCCTCAAAGCATGGACAAAACTATAATTTCTCATGGATGGTCAGTCCTTGTATCCATAGCTCTGTCTATACATTTGAGTGGTTACTTTTCCCCAGCCCCATCTGTCAGCGCTGTACCAAAACAAGGGTGAGGTGGCCACTATCACTATAAAGTTAAACTGTTACACTTACTCATTCCAGGGTTTTTCCACTTTATTTTTACTATTTTCTACATTGTAGAAATAATAGTGAAGACAAACTATGAAATAACAAATATGGAATCATGTAGTAACCTTTTTTAAAGGTTCATTGGACCTTTAAAAAAAAAAAGTAGGATTAATATATTGTGGCCTTTCTTTCTGCTACTCCTATAGTTTGGACTACTAACTTTTTAAAGATGGGAGCACCAGTGATACCAATGAAAAGGTTCATTTAGAATCATGGGTACAGGAGAGAAAGAAAAAAAAGAGGACCAATAAGTAACAACATACTTTCACACAAACAATACCTTGAACAGTTAATTCAATAGATAGGTTTTTGGGCACTGAATGTGTGTTTGACCATATACCTTTGAGAATGGCACAGCAGTGTTTTGGCTTACAGTCACTCTGGTACTGACAGATGCAGCCTGCATTGCCCTTGGTTGCATTCTTAGTGCACTGTCCCCACACACACATCTGGTCTGAACAACACTCTTCATCCTTTGTGCAGGTCTTAAAAAAAATATATAAAAAAATAAAAAACACATTAGTAATAGTCATTTTTTGTGATTGTAACAAGCTGTAATCAGAGACATAATCTAGACCAGGGATGGCCCGCAGACCAAATTAGTGTATTGATGTGGGTACGCAGACCCACAAGCCACTGCAGACCCTCATGAGTAGTTCTGATTTTTGTGGCCCCCACCCCCATCAAAGATGCCCATCCCGGATCTAGAACTTCACAAGATCTGGAGTATCAGAAGTACACAACTAACTTGGGTTCATTGCATTTGTTTACATCCCTTTCGTTTCCATTTCTCAATTTAAGGCTGAATTTTGACTCAGGATTGGGATGAAAATAAGATGTTAATCCCCAAAAAAGAGACTCACCATATCAACATCTCTGCAGGGGAGGCACTTGGAGCTTACTATCTCATATAGGCAGTAACTGTTCTTACCACAATCTTCATCAAGCATACATTCCTGGTAAGAGAAATCACATTCAGACAGGACCAACCAGCATCCACACAACACACCATCCAACCCCCCTCCCACACAGGTACACCCATATTCCCTGTTTTATTAGCCCGTCCAATTTCCGCAACGTTTGTTTTCACACAAATGCTTTGCTCATTAAGGGATGTGCATAGACCTTTACAATGAGTACAGATGGATTGGATGGCTAAAAATCAGGAAATTCCAGTTAAATGGTGTTCTTGTTACAGACTGAACAACTGACCTGAACACTGGCCCGCCATCGGCCTGAGGAAACGGCTTCTGCCAAAATCTAAACCTCGTGATTAACTTTATCTCTTCATGCTATGTGGAGTCGGGGAAACTCAGCAGGCTTACAAAAACAACATACTTTGTCAGAGAGCTCCCAAGAGCACTTGGCTACTGAGATTGGAGACCTGACGGGTCTGTGGATATGCCTAACACGGTCTTCTCCCACACCTAGCAACATGAGAATACAGCATTTCACTACACAAACAGTGCCCGATTCACTTGCCATGAATAAACCTGAACCATTTATTGTTTCATAACATTGGCTGTGTGTGGTGTGCTCCATCATTACCTAATTATTTCCATTGTGGGAAGTCAAGATGTGAGCATACACAGTGTATTATGTGTTTTTGTTTCAATCTCTTTTACACTCCATTGAACCACAAAGACATGTACTGTATCAAATAACAGGCAGGATCAAACCAAGCTCCATGGCAGCCTGGACTAGTCTAGACAGATGCGGGTTGTGTCACTAACAGCAGTCTGGCAACCATCAACAGTAAGAATTTCCTTCACTGCGTACCACTCAAATCCATCTCAGCCAACCCCTTAGCTCACATGAAGTAACAATACATATATAGGATATAGCTTCTTGCTTTATTGTGTTTTTATTTCTTGTGTGTTTTTGTTCTACCTTCTGTAATTTTTTTGTGATGATTACTGCATTGTTGAGTTTGCAATGAAGGCATTTCACTGTACTTGTGCACGTGACATTAAAACATAAGAATATCTCTGCAAAAGCTTCAGTACAAAAAAGGCTTCCCAGTTCACCAGACAGGATAACTCATTGTTGGGGGACTGGAGGAGACACTGGGGAAGACATGCTGCTCACCAACCCTAATAGCCTGTAATTCTGTTGATGAAGCACAGCTGTTTAGGCATCATACTGTGCATAGGACTGCTCTTCATTTTTCCCAAAGCAGAACATTTTCCCCCCACTAAATATTTAACCAAACATATCTCTGTGGAGCAGCCCACACAGCAGCAAAATTAAGTAGACACAAGTTTCTAAAAAGTAAAACGACCCAAGTGCAAGTCATTTGAGGTTTCCAGCAGGCTGTTTCCATGCATTTTTTTCCTGTCTATTAATTCAACCACATTCTGTTATGATGCCAGGAAAGGAAAAAGATCAAAACACTGCCATAAAATCTCCAATGGTGAAACAGCCTGTGGAATAATGGCTTAATATTGGTGTTCATGTTTTTAAAAAGTGTAAAGTATATGGCCACCTCTTTAAAATACACTATGATCTCATTCATTATAAAATAAAGACAATCTATTCACAACATTGAAAAGAGTTCTGTCTTTTTAGGTTTCCTGCAGTAGCTGAGAAATGACTTGGAAAAGAACACTGGTTTGAAACTGTGGCAACAGGATACATTGTTTCAGTCTCAAAACAAAATGACTGTACCCAGTTCCCTTCTTCCTTGCATAATGAGCTGTTAGATGAGGAAAAGGTTAACAAAAGACAAAAGAGCAGAGGAAAATAGGCAATAGTAGAACAGCTGGGTTTAAGTTAATCAACAGGCATTTCCATTTGTTTTAGAGGAATAGCAATTAACTTAATTATTGTCTTGATGCTCCACCTTAATAAACTTACTTAGGTATATCACATAGTATCCAAACAATGCATATCATCAGGTTTGGGATCAATTGCACTTCAATTCCAGCATATTCAGGAGATAAAACTTTGATAACTTTGACCTAAAAATTCCCAGAGAAAATATTGAAACATCTAAGGTTTTAATTAGCATACACTTCCTCTAGCGTGGGGACGAGGTTATGGAGTGTGAGACAGAGAGATCACATCTGTGTAGTCATCATGTGACTGACTCGGTTTCTTCAAAGGTCATACCCTGCTATGGTCTCACCTCATTCCATCTGGCTATTATTCAACATATACAAACATCCTTGTCTGAATACAATAACTGTCATTGGATTGTTCTGATGATCAGTACCCAGCTGTTTGGAAGCTGAAACACCTCTTACCTCAAATTGGTTTGCATTAAACTCCCTGCGATCCTTTTTTCAGCACCTAACAAATCAAAAAATATATAATACAAACTCACATGTTCAACTTCGTTCCATTGGCCATTGATCTCGATATGGGTCTGGAAGTGAGTCCCCCCTGTTCTGTTGTCCGTTTCCTAGAAGAGAAACCGGATACTTTCCTTGTCAGAAAACCTAAAAATGTAATGCCAAACTAACCAACCATTGTTGTCTGATCTCCCTCTAGAATATAAAACATCCAGATAAAATGTACATGTTGTTGACTTGTGAAATGAATCCACACATGATCTTGCATCATTACCTCACCCTGTTTGTAGTGCACCTACCTTGTCAATTCTCTCCGCGTTGTAAACAGTGTGGTTCCTGTTGTCCCTATATGTACTGGTCTCATTGTGGTAGTTCGGAAGCAAATCCTGTATATTAAGCAATGATTTGGCACTCTCATTGACCATCTATGAGAAAAAGTGATAAACATAAAAATTGTGAGCACATCTTGTTTGTTCCACAGTTTTTTCTCTGGTTCTATGATAGACCATGCATATGCAACATACAATTTAAATCCTTTCATTTATTAAATAGAACTTAAAGTACAATACAGACATACAGTACATTAATATTTACCAATGGGGGGGGGGGGGGGGGGGGGGCGTAGACTACAAGGAAAGCAGGCTACAGGCTATTAAATCAGGTATTAAAAAAAATACAGCCTGGCTCTACCCATGGCCACAAAGTCAAAAGTTTCCCTGTAATTAAACACGTATTGTAAATAGTCTGCTATTAAAAATAATTAAAAGGATAGTCTATTGAATTATAGTGTATTATTACATATAGTAGGTTGGAACATTTACCTGATCCACAGCCTCCTCCAGTACGTGCTGCGTGTCCTCCATCAACATCTCCACCTCTCGGAAAATTTCGTTTAGAGTCGCATGACCTCCATTCAAATGGTCCTCGAAACTAACACCAGTTATTGGGATGTCCGGGATGGTCTTCGGGATCGAGATTCCATTCCCTAAACACAAACAAAAAGTAAGCGCTGCAACCTGCATCATCCTCGTGGTGGGACCAGACATACTTGTACCAACAGCATGCAAGGACGCTGACGCACACAACGCACAGCTGTTTTATTTGGAAACTCAGAAGGGAAAAAAGAAACCGGAAAAAGAATCATGGTATTTTTAACGGGATCTATGGTAAGTATAAAGCCAAACTATTGGGATCCAGAATGTATTGTATTATCTAAATGGTTATTGGGATTCTGATTCTATTGTTGCTGCTGCTTCTATTGATGGTGATGATAATTAAAAATGTCCCTTAATCAGCACATTTTCTTACCTTGAGTATATTGTCTTTGGATGTTACATTTTTTAACACTAGAATTTACCTATTATTTTGTTCACACTATCACCATACATTCATTATAGGCCCTAGGACTACTATTATGGATGTATATGCTTAAAACGCAATAGCATATCACTGGCTAAGTAAATATACATTTTGGAAGCAGCACATTTCTCATATTTTTTTAAACTTTCTTTATGTAGCGCGAAATGCAGAGAGCGTGAAGTTGACAGAGTTGTCTATGCTGTGCCGGTAGCGTGACCATATATAGACAGTATATATGGCGGATTTGCAATAGCACTGTTTGTCCTGTAGATGGGTATGTAGGTCTAATCATTTTTTCAGACGCATGTAGTCAAGGGACATACGATCAGTATGATTCCGTGGGAAAGTTCAACGAAAACAACACTTTTTTACACAATCAAATGATCTTTGATAGTTATTTGATTATTTATTTTTACAATATGTTTCCATATTTCAAATGTATGGGATCCATAACTCACTTGTAGGTACTCACAGAGGCCCCTAGGGCCATTGGCCCCCTCTTGAAATGTGCTTATCATACATAGCTCATTGATCATATCTAGATTCACTTTGCTGTGTGGCTGCTTTGTCAAACAGAAGCTTTAATATGTTACTCCTCGAACACACTGACAGTGTCATTGCATTTTGGTACACCAGAAGTACATTAATTTCCAATGGAACGCTACATTTACCTTGCACCATTGCGTTGCAGAGGCAGTTGCAGTGAGTTCTCTGTGGTGCATGTGTGGGATTTATCGAACGTATGCATCAAACTGAATGCGTAAACTGCTTGACAGAAATGGTAGCAGAAGATGAATGTTAAACTTTTGTTGCACACATATCCAGATGATGCTGCATACCATTTTGTGCAATGACGCTGTAGATGTGATCAAGGCATTTACAAAATAGCCTCCAACACTCTACTCAGCAAACTGGATGTAGTCTATCACAGTGCCATCCGTTTTGTCACCAAAGCCCCATATACTACCCACCACTGCGACCTGTCGCCAAACCCACTGGCTCCAGGTCATCTATAAGTCTTTGCTAGGTAAAGCCCCACCTTATTTCAGCTCACTGGTCACCATAGCAACACCCACCCGTAGCATGCGCTCCAGCAGGTATATTGCACTGGTCATCCCCAAAGCCAACACTTCCTTTGGCCTCCTTTCCTTCCAGTTCTCTGCTGCCAATGACTGGAACGAATTGCAAAAATCTCTGAAGCTGGAGTCTTATATCTCCCTCACTAACTTTAAGCATCAGCTGTCTGAGCAGCTTATCGATCACTGCACCTGTACACAGCCAATCTGTAAATAGCACACCCGACTACCTCATACCCATATTATTACTTATCCTCTTGCTCTTTTGCACCCCAGAATCTCTACTTGCACATCATCATCTGCACATCTATCACTCCAATATTAATGCTACATTTTTATTATTTTTGTCTCTAGAGCCTATTTATTGCCTACTTCCCTACTCTTCTACGTTAGCACACACTGTACATAGATTTTTCGATTTTTCTTTTCTTTTGTGTTATTGACTGTACGTTTGTTTATGTGTAACTCTGTTGTTTTTGTCGCACTGCTTTGCTTTATCTTGGCCAGGTCGCAGTTGTAAATGAGAAGTTGTTCTCAATTGTCCTACTTGGTTAAATAAAGGTGAAATAAAATAAATAGAAAAATTATTGTGTGAGAAGGAGAAGTTGATATGTCTCTGGAACTCAAGCCCTGCAAGTGGACAGCTGTCACTGGGCAATAAACCACCATGCAATGTGGAGGAGTGCCCAGCCCTCCTTGAGTGTGTGTTTGTGTTATGTCTTTCCTAATCTCTCGTGGGCAGACAACATAAACATAAATGGTACAGTAGATTTAAGCAATAAGGCTAGAGCTGGTGTGGTATATGGCCAATATACCACGGCTAAGGACTGTTCATATGCACGACAGGGCTGTGTCCAACGCAGAGTGCAATATACCACAAACCCCGAGGTACGTTATTGCTATTATAAACTGGTTACCAATGTAATTAGAGCAGTAAAAATTAATATTTTGTTGTACCCGTGGTATACGGTTTGATATACCAAGGCTGACAGCCAATCAGCCTTCAGGGCTCGAACCACCCAGTTTATAACTGTCTTTATACTATGGACACTGATAGCTAACTAGCAGAATAGTTCCAGTGCTTGGATTTTTCGTCCATGGTTATTTGGACAAATCATGATTTCACAGGTGTATACATAGCCGCGGGAAGTAGGAGTGGTGAGGGTGCTGCAGCACCCCATGAAAAATCTGAATTTAAAAAATATATTTATAACAACAACAAAACATTCTGAATAGTAGTGCACTGGGCATTTTCTAGTATTAGTGTACCAATATAGACCGATATACTGTAGATATATGTAGCACAAGCAAAACAAATGTATGCATCTTTGCTTTGACAAAAAAAGTTATATAATGTATAATTAAGTATCTTGCAGGATTTAATATTTGGAATAGTAAGAGTTGTTGCCCTGTCCCTTTTCTCTGCAATTGTCATTCTAATGGAATCCAGAAAAAACAAAACCCAGGCCTCAAACATTTACACTACCAATCAAAAGTTTGGACACAAGGGTTTTTCTTTATTTTACTATTTTCTACATTGTAGAATAATAGTGAAGACATCAAAATGAAGAAATAACACATAGGGAATAATGTACTGTAGTAACCAAAAAGGTGTTAAACAAATCAAAATATGTTTTATATTTTAGATTCTTCAAAGTAGCCAACCTTTGCACACTCTTGGCATTCTCTCAAACAGCTTCACATGGAATGCTTTTCCAACGGTCTTGAAGGAGTTCCCACATATGCTGAGCACTTGTTGGCTGCTTTTCCTTCACTCTGCGGTCCAACTCATCCCAAACCATCTCATTTGGGTTGAGGTCAGGTGATTGTGGAGGCCAGGTCATCTGATGCAGCACTCCATCACTCTCCTTCTTGGTGAAATAGCCCTTATACTGCCTAGAGATGTATTTTGGCTTATTGTCCTGTTGAAAAACAAATGATCGTCCAACTAAGCGCAAACCAGATGGGATGGCGTATCGCTGCAGAATGCTGTGGTAGCCATGCTTGTTAAGGGTGCCTTGAATTCTAAATAAATCACAGACAGTATCACCAGCAAAGCACCTCCACACCATCACACCTCCTGTGGGAACTACACATGCAGAGATCATCATGTTGCGGTCCTCATGGGAGACAGTTTCATCATAGCGCTTGATGATCTTTGCGACTGCATTTGAAGAAACTTTCAAAGTTCTTGAAATTATCCGGATTGACTGACCTTCATGTCTTAAAGTAATGATGGACTGTCATTTCTCTTTGCTTATTTGAGCTGTTCTTGCCATAATATGGACTTGGTCTTTTAAGAAATAGGGATCTCATCTGTATACCACCCCAACCTTGTCACAACACAATTGACTCAAATGCATTAAGAAGAAAAGAAATTCCACAAATGAACTTTTAAGAAGGCACACCTGTTAATTGAAATGCATTCCAGGTGACTACCTCATGAAGCTGGTTGAGAGAATGCCTATAGTGTGCAAAGCTGACATCAAGGCAAAGGTTGGCTACTTTGAAGAATCTCAAATATATTTAGATTTGTCTTTTGGTTACACTTTTTTGGTTACTACATGATTCCATATGTGTTATTTCATAGTTTTGATGTATTCACTATTATTCTACAATGTAGAAAATAGTAAGAAGAAAGAAAAACCCTTGAATGAGTAGGTGTTCAAACTTTTGAGTGGTACTGTATATTCCAGCCCTGATAATACTGAAAACTGAAATTGGGTAGAGGTTTCAATTAGCACCAGAATATGTGACCATTCCCAATGGCAATGTGTCCTATGACCACAGATTCTGATATTTCAGCCACACCCGTTGCTGACAGGTGTACAAAATTGAGCATACAGCCATACAATCTCCATAGACAAACATTGGCAGTATAATGTTTTTTTGAGCTCAATGACATTCAGTGTGGCACTGTCATAGGATGCCACCTTTCCAACAAGTCAGTTCATCAAATTTCTGCCATGCTAGAGCTGTTCCGGTCAACTGTAAGTCCTGTTATTGCGAAATGGAAAGGTCTAGGAGAAACAGCAGCTCAGCTGCTAAGTGGTAGGCCACACAAGCTCACAGAACAGGACCGCTGAGGCGTGTAGCGCATAAAAATCATCTGTCCTCACTACCGAGTCCTAATCTGCCTCTGGATGCAACGTCAGCACAAAAACTGTTCATCTGGAGCTTCATGAAGTGGGTTTCCATGGCCGAGCAAACACACACAAGACTAAGATCACCATGCTTAATGCCAAGCGTCGGTTGGAGTGGTGTAAAGCTCGCCGCCATTGGACTCTGGAGCAGTGGAAACGTGTTCTCTGGAGTGATAAATCACGCTTCACCATCTGGCAGTCCGACGGACAAATCTTGATTTGACGGATACCAGGAGAATGCTACCTACTTCGATGCATAGTGCGAACTGTTAAGTTTGGTATGGAAGGAATAATGGTCTGGGGCTGTTTTTCGTGGTGTGCTAGCCACCTTAGTTCCAGTAAAGGGAAATCTTAACGCTACAGCATGCAATGACATTCTAGACGATTCTATGATTCCAACTTTGTGGCAACAGTTTGGAGAAGGCCCTTTCCTGTTTCAGCATGACAATGCCCCCATGCACAAAGCGAGGTCCATACAGAAAGGGTTTGTCGATATCGGTTTGGAAGAACTTGACTGGCCTGCACAGAGACCTTACCTCAACCACATCGAACACCTTTGGGATGAATTAGACCGCTGATTGCGAGCTAGGCCTAATCGCTCAACATCATTGCCCAACCTCACTAATGTTCTTGTGGCTGAATAGAAGCAAGTGCCTGCAGAAATGTTCCAACATCTATTGGAAAGCCTTCCCAGAAGAGTAGAGGCTGTTATAGCAGCAAAGGGGGATCAAATCCTTGTTAATGCCCAAGAGTTTGGAATGAGATGTTCAACATGGCAGTGTTGCCATTATTTATTTTCAAAAATCTTTACAATGCCAAAATATACATGGCTCCAACCCACATATCACACACTCACAAACTGAAATCATATGTGTTCATTCTACAATCAATTACTGAGCGGGAGACTCAAATATCGCATTAATTTGTATATAGGCCCACATGCAGTTGCTTCCTGTTTCAGTCATGTCTTTGGTCACATTCTTGTGGGGTGGGTCCTACAAAAACACCCTAATGATTAGTTGACAATAGAGCCTTCCACGATGCAGGCAGGATGAAGTTGGTGAAGAGCAACTGCAGAAACTTGCAGTCAAAACTTCATGACCTTTGGTCATATGATTTCTTTAAACATCATGCAGTCAGACATGTAGACGCAAGTTGGGAAAAAAATATGAATCCAACACACTTTATTAAAATTCATTAGTCACTGATTTTTTTATTTTTAAAAATGTAACCTTTATTTAACTAGGCAAGTCAGTAAATAACAAATTCTTATTTACAATGACGGCATAGCCTGGCCTAACCTGGACGACGCTGGGCCAATTGTGCGCCGCCCTATGGGACTCCCAATCACGTCCGGATGTGATACAGCCTGGACTTGACAAATGTGATTCTCTCGATTGCGCCCAATGGCTCCTTGTAGTTCACTGTTTGGTTGGAGCTGCCTTGGGCATCTGTTGGGGGTGTTCCCCTGCGCAGACGTTGCATGCATCAACCAATGGTTGCGTGCCATGTCATCTACTGCGGTATCATTTAGACAAAAGTAAATATTTTCTAAACGCAATTGTTAAAATACTTAAAACGGTGTAAAAATTAAACAGTTTGTGTCCCTTGGCAATTCTATAGTCTATATTGGAAAACGTTGCTGACAGTTGGTCCCAGGATTCGTCTGGCAATAATACTGCGTTCAAAACCTAGTGGGAAGGTGTTAATTACCAGTTGTGATGTCGTAAATACCAGTTGGAGGCATTCAGGCATTCGTTGAAAAACAAAGACTGGCTAATGGCCAACAAGCTGCATCAACGATAAACTAAACATGCAGCTATCATGATTGTAAACAAATTATAGTGTTAAAAAACATGTTAATACATAACTTTTTATAAATAGTGTTTTGTTGTTCCATTTAACTTCCGAAATGCCGTTATTGAGGTAATTTCAATAGTAGGTGACGTCAGAGGTCAGCATGTCAGAGAAGTCGTAGCTCAGTGATTATTGACTAGTGTCACACTAGTAATTATGAGTTGGAAGGGCGGTCAAGTAGATTTTTCCCAGTCGTATGTAGGCCGTCATTGTAAATAAGAATTTGTTCTTAACTGACTTGCCTAGTTAAATAAAAACTTTTTTTTTTATTCGGTAAATACCACCTTCCCAGTTGGTGTAGAATGATGTATTCATTTACGCTTACGTTTCCCCAAGTACAGATTCCCATTGGACGCTATTACACTGAAGTACCGCCTTTTAAATATTGTTTGGCATTATCAAATAGTCATTGGGCATTATCTACAGCTCCCATTTGAAGGCTACAATTTGAGTAATTTCGGTAGTCAACAGACTGAGCTAGAAGTTGGATACCTTGACGTTAATTGCTCGGTGGAATTTTGTAACGCCTGGAGGAAAGTGTATTCTGGATAAAGCAAGGCGTCTTTATTTGGACAGCTGTCATTTTAAAGTTAGTTTCAATTGACACACAGATGTAAGTGACTGACAGCCTCTTTCTCATTTGAGCGTGAATGTAGACTAACGTTACCTCTGTCCGAATAACTGGATTGTTATCTAAAATTCCGTTGTATTCTGGTGAGCTTTTAACACTAAACAATTTGCCTGTATATTCTATTCCATTTTAGCTCGTATTATTTAGGTTCAACGTGTGCCACTAAAATATTTATACATTTCTTAGGAGATGCTATCGGGTTCTGAATACGGTATAATAGTGTTTGGTTACACCGTCCAAGTTGAAAACATCATACTCCATATTTTACAACCGTGCACTGTTGGAAAGTCAAGTCTGTTAAATGGTACATATCAGATTATTTGAGATAATTTAACGATTCAAAAAGCCTGTTAGTCATCAATTTGCTCTGAAAAACGTATTCAACAGGCTGTAGTAACTAATGTACGCAATTATCCTTGTTTCAGAGCGTGAACAACTTGATCACTTTGACTCTGTCTGATTTAAATACTAGTATATGATTGTTAGGGAAATTGTGGCTGGATTGGTTTACCTCCCATCAACAGATCGGAGGTGAGTGGAGCAGGTGCCTCTGGTCCTGTGACCTGTCATAGATTTCAAATGGATTTAACGAACTACAGCTAAACTCAGTCAGAAAGAAGTTAGTGACTTTGTCCATTTCAGGTCATTATGAGCCGTTTGTGTTCATTCATGTGAATGCACATTTTGCGAGGGTGTTCAATTTGGGTGAGGGTTCAGTTCAGCAATGTACAGGTAACTGCCAAAATAAACACCAACTTAGTGTCTTAATAGAGGTTGGGCCACCATGGGCCAGAACCGCTTCAATGCACCTTGGCATAGATTTTACAAGTGTCTGGAACTCTATTGGAGGGATGTGATACCTTTCTTCCAAGTGAAACTCCATAATTTGATGTTTTGTTGATGTGGTGGAAAACGCTGTCTCGGGTGCCACTCCTGAATCTCCCATATATTTTCAATTGGGTTGAGATCTGGTGACTGAGACAGCCTTGGCATATCATTTACATAATTTATCATGCTCATCAAACCATTCAGTGACCACTCGTGCCCTGTGGATGGAGGCATTGGCATCCTATGGGGTGTCGTGTCTTTGGCTATGCCGGATTAAGTGATATGACATGCTATTCTATAAAATCCTTTCTCTGTAATAAAAATGTCCTGATTGAGCTAATCATGTAAATGTAATTAACTAGAAAGTCGGGGCACCAAGAAATAATATTTATAGAGCAGTTATCTTCCGAATAAACTCTTAAAGACCTAGTAATATTTTACCACAATAGCAGTCAATATTAATCGTCACCTTATTTCAGTCTCATCTGAAAGTTGCAAATTCTTGGTTATCTTCACGAACCCTGGCTAACAAGTTGAATCAGCAATACAAAATTGGGTTTAATTATTTATTTACTAAATACCTAACTAATCACACAGAATTACATATACACAGAATGAACCATACCTTGATTACAAATTAAGTCATAAAGGAAAACGTCCCTAGGGGAAGGAACAGATATGACAGAATGGTTACACAAAGAAAAGGGGGTTGGGTTTGAGTGAAAGAGCGGGAAGACTGAAGAACAAAGGGAGAAGCTGTGTCTCTATCGGGCCGTAGGCACCTACTCTATCGTAAATACAGAATCTTATGCATTCTAAATTACCGCCCATTTGGAAAAGGAAAATGCAATAAATATTTACTCTGAGCTGCGCTTCAATAGGTTGGTGGTAGATGGAAGGCCGTGTTGCCCAACAGAGTACTTTGTCCTTTGGAGAGTGTCTCTGGTGGTGAACGGGATACGTTGTAGTGTCGTCGTTGTGTGGTAGACAGGATGTCCTCTACTTGCCCACGTTTACAGCGGCCGCTGCTAACTCAACGGCTAGGAGGTATCACTTCTGTAGTGAATAAGAGTTCAAAGTTCATACCATTCGAAACCAAAGCTCACGCTGAGGTTGGCTTCGTTCTGTAGTTATTATCTGAATCCTTCTGACATCGGACCGTCATCCTAATGTACGCGGAACAGTTGGTTACATTTTCGTCAAGGGCTTATATAGTGGAGGGAGAAGGGTGTGTTTCATAGTTTTTAACCCATGTCTCTTCACAGGGGCGGGCCACTGATTGAGCAGAGCCCTAACCTTATGAACATCCAAATCTCTCATTTGGAAGCTAAAATTACATTTAATCTTTTCACCAATAATTTTATATTTAAATTTTGAATTGCACAATTCCATGTGAATCTGATAACTATAATGCGTAGACTTTCCCAGATACAGTTTAGGTCGTCCTGTCATTAGTCATAATGTCTCAGATGACAACCGAACTGACATCATATTCATTAAGTACCAACGCATATTTTCAACTGGTTCTATTACCGAAATATGGTTCCTTTCCCTCCACTTGTTTGATGTTCCCAGACTCTCTATGTTTAACAAAGGCTTCTGTAGAGTCAAGAAGGAAGGGAAAAAGGTATTTATGGGGGGGGGGGGTCATAAACCTTACCCACAGGCCAACGTCATGACGGGGGGCATAGCCATGGTAGCCAAAATAATGGCCTGCCCAGCATTTTTGTACATGACCATAAGCCTGATCGGATGTTAAAGCCAAAATAATGGCCTGCCCAGCATTTTTGTTCATGACCATAAGCCTGATCGGATGTTAAGCGCTTCATCAACTCAGGAACCACACCTGTGTGGAAGCACTTGCTTTCAATATACTTTGTATCCCTCATTTACGCAAGTGTTCCCATATTTTGTAAATTATCTGTATATTGGTCTTGTCAGAACTGAAAAGCCCCTTTCAAAACATGCTTTCTGTAAATGACCACTAGAAAAACAATTGGCACAAGGAGCTTAACTTCTTTGTGATAGGGGGCAGCATTTTCACTGTTGGATGAATTGCGTGCCCATAGTGAACTGCCTCCTACTCTGTCCCAGATGCTAATATTTGCATATTATTATTACTATTGGATATAAAACACTCTGAAGTTTCTAAAACTGTTTGAATGATGTCTGAGTATAACAGAACTCATATGGCAGACAAAAACCTGAGAAAAAATCCAAACAGGAAGTGAGAATTCTGAGACTGGTCAACGTTCAACTCATCGCCTATTCAATTCCCTTTAAGATATGGATTTGTTTGCATTTCCTACGCCTTCCACTAGATGTCAACAGTCTGTAGAACGTGGATTGAAGCTTATGCTGTGTTGTGGGGCCAGATGAGAGGGGAATGAGTCAGTGGTCTGGCAGATTGCCAGTTCCTGGTCACGCGCTTTCCTCATGATATCGCCTTGCGTTCCATAACTTCTACAGACACGGAGGAATGCTCCGGTTGGAATGTTATTGGATATATATGATAACAACATCCTGAAGATTGATTCTCTACTTAGTTTGACCAGTTTATTCGACCTGTTATATAACTTTTTGAAGTTTTCGTCCGAGTTTACCTGCATTTGCGCGAGCGTTTGGACATGTGCACTAAACATGCTAGCAAAAGTAGCTACTTAGACATAAGTAATGGACATGATCGAACAAAACAACGATTTATTGTGGAACTAGGATTCCTGGGAGTGCATTCTGATGAAGATGATCAAAGGTAAGGGAATATTTATGATGTAATTTCGTATTTATGTTGACTCCAACATGGCGGAGAAATTGTTATTTTTGAGTGCCGTCTCAGATTATTGCATGGTGTGCTTTTTATGTAAAGTTTTTTTGAAATCTGACACAGCGGTTGCATTAAGAACAAGTGTATCTTTAATTATATGTAAAACATGCGTCTTTCATCAAAGTTTATGATGAGTATTTCTGTTATTTGACGTGGCTCTCTGCAATTTCTCCGGATTTTTTGGAGGCATTTCTGAACATGGCTTCAATGTAAACCGAGATTTGTGGATATAAATATGCACATTATCGAACAAAACATAAATGTATTGTGTAACATGATGTCCTATGAGTGTCATCTGATTAAGATCATCAAAGGTTAGTGATTAATTCTATCTCTATTTCTGCTTTTTGTGACTACTATCTTTTGCTGGGAAAATGGCTGTGTTTTTCTGTGGCTATGTACTGAGCTAACATAATCGTTTGGTGTGCTTTCGCCGTAAATCCTTTTTGAAATCAGACATGTTGGCTGGATTCACAACATGTGTAGCTTTAATTTGGTGATTTTCATGTGTGATTTCATGAAAGATAGATTTTTATGGTAATATATTTGAATTTGGCGCGCTACATTTTTTCTGGCTTTTGGCCAAGTGGGATGCTACCGTCCCACATATCCCAGAGAAGTTAAAGGTGCAATATGCAGAAGTGGCTGTCATTTCCTGGATGCTAAAATTAGGCTAGTTTGCCTAATTTCGGTTTGACAAAACTAGCAGTGTGAACTTTTCTTTAACCAAAAATATTGTATTTTCAGCTGTTTGAAGCTGGTGTACAAAAGTAAGATGCAAAAACAATGCTTAAGAACAGAAAGCATAGAAATAAAACAGATCTACCACTTAGACTTGCTTTCAATGTGAATGACAAATCTGTAAATCACATTTCTATGTGAATTTGGTATGTTGCCCAAAAAGTTGCGTATTGCAGCTTTAAGTATGAGTGGAAGGTCGTTAGACAAATCCCTACCAAAACAGTTATTTTACTTGGACTATTATCAACTTAAAGGTGTGTTGATACATCTTTGCACTACTTATTCATTTTATAGAGGCTAGAATTGAAAGTCTGAAACAACATTATATGAATGTATTTGTCACATTTGGGTTAAGATTTCGTGGGAACATGGCTGTTTTTTAAAAACCTGGCTCTGGCTGCACCAATATGCCCCATGTTTACCAAGTCCCTGGCTGTCATTCCTGTCAATGTGACTTTAATCCTAAACGCTCAATGGCCAAAGCATTTTTCTGTAAGGACCTCAATCCCATTGTTATGGTCGTGATGTTAATCTTTTAGCTTTTAATGTGAGCGTTTCATAATCTCACCCTTGTTGCCCATGTAAAAATCAGTTACCCAAGCTCTGTCACTACTAGAATAAGTCCGAGATTTATAAGGGCTGGGCCTGCATATCAGCACAGAGGCAGGACAAAAATACATCAGGAGCTAGTGGTGTCACTCTCGAACCGGATGGGTTTCTGTCAGATTTGAGGCCAATATATTCTCTGTGAAGGTTGACTGAGACGGAAGTATCCATACAGACAGAAGCATGTGAGTGGGAGACAGACTTTTCCTTTTATAGTATTATCAATGTGATTGCTTGTGTTTTTTTTTATTGTGTGACTTTTGTAGGATTGTATTTTACAAAGCACTGCATTATGCTCTTATTAGTAAACCACAGTCAAATAGATAGTAGATAAGACCACTTGTTGTAAATGTCCCTGTATGGATTTTCCTCCAAGATCCAGATATGATTGGCTTCCACCCTGAGTCCACCCTATTCCCTTATCTACCTGCTTATTTACACCTGGGCTTGCAGTCTGTCAGGTTCCTGGGGTTCTCAGTCAGTTTATACTTCTGTTACTTTAGTCTATCATTGGTATGTATGAATACACTGCAGAGCTCTTTGATGCAGTTTTAATAATGCAATAGATCTACTATTGAGGTAATTGATGTTTGTAGAAATATTTCTATATTGTGGTGTGTTGACGGTGAAGGTTTGGCATGTGTTCAAGTAGAAGAGGAAATATAAGGAAGAACTGTGCAAATGCAAAAGCTGGTAACAGAATAACACTGAAGTATATTATACTGTCATTCTGTTACCGAACTTTGCATCTGCACAGTTTTTCCAGTAAATATTTGTATATAATTTACTGTGTAAATTGTTCAAAGTAGTCATTGTGCATAGTTATATGGTTTATTACATTTTGATGTCAAGTCTCAGCCTAATTTTGTTACTGTGGAATTGCCATTATCTGAAAGCAAGAATTCATTCCTGGATGTCTTTGCACTGTGCAGTAATTACCAGTATAATTGGTCATTCTCTACCAGCCCTCGCACTATTTCTCCCTTCACATATACTTAATTTTCCACCCTAGCGGTTGGTAGCAGTCTTCAGCACATGTTAACGCTTCGCCTTATTACATGAATGTGTGTCTATTACAGTAAAAGTCAATTTTATACTTGAGCCGAAAATGTGGTCGGAGGCTTTGTATGGAAGGTGTGACGCAATTGCGAAGGCCTTGAGGGCAAATTGAGCTCCGCACCGCTCAAACTTTGTAACAATGCGGAGGGCTATGTGTAACTCCGCATTGACATGTTTGGTTGACGGTAGGTGGGGGCGGAAGGTCCTATATAAACTCACTTCCTTCACGACAGCTCAGTGAAGTATAAATGCTCTGACTTCTGCAGAGGCCATATCGCAGTAAATGCTGTACGGCCACTGCAGATGTGGTATTGACCATGTCGTCTTTAAGCCAAGGGAATAGCAAGTATGTGATTGCTGGATCGCTAGTTTATAGCTTATCCTGCCAAGGATGGGTGTGGGTGTTATCTGGTTTGATGTGCATAGATTTGGTCTCTCGATGGTCCTCCAGAGATGTCATTACGGCCTGTGTGGTAATAGCATGACCTACATACCCCCGGTCATTAAGGCTAACATATGAAACCGTCCATTGGGCAGACAGACTGGAGTTCATGTCAAGCAGGACGTTTTCTATGATGTGGAATCTGTAGTAAATGCTAATAAACTAGGAGCATGACCATGTTGAATCTAAGTTTGAATGTTATTTGACTTCATAGATATGACTGGAATGCTCTTTTTGAAGTGGGGTTATGTCCCTTTCCTGATTGGAGGAAAGGAACAACTGACCTGACTAATATAATTATATTTCATAAAGGGCCTTCTCTGTTTGTTCTTTCTCCATTACAAATTGTCCTGTCTATCCTGCAGCAGGTCCATATTTCACATCTCTGACATTCCTCCAGGGGATGTTTCCTGCCTGGGCAGAAACTGAGTGTGCTGGAGTTAATTAGCATCATATTAAAACCTGCATGTCTCCAGCCAACCACTTTGAATTCCCTTTCATCACACCACCACTCTGACACGCCTAAATGCTTTGTGTGAGACTTTTGGGATTTTCCCCACGGAAAAAGAATATCCTATGAGCTCTAGACTGTATTATGAAATTGCATGTACTGTAAAGAGATCGGTTTATATAGGCTGTAGTGGTCTAGGGAGAAGTCTCTTTGCTTGGTGCTCAGAGCCAGTGAGCCATGTCTTTTGAAGTGTGTTTTCCAAGGTGTTTCTGGCTCAGTCTGTCTGGCCAGGCACTTGTCGGCTCTTCTTTGATAGATAAAAACGCAACAATTTCATAGACTTTACTGAGTTACAGTTCATATAAGTAAATCAGTCAATTGAAATAAATTCATTAGGCCCTAATCTACGGATTTAACATGACGGAATACAGATATGTATCTTGGTCAGAGATGTATTTTTTTGAAAGGTATATCAGAAAACCAGCCCGTATCTGGTGTGAACACTTTTTCCCCCTCATGCAGCTCGACACATCTCCTTCGCATAGTGTTGATCAGGCTGTTTGATTGTGGAATGTTGTCCCTCTCCTCTTCAATAGCTGTGCAAAGTTGCTGGATATTGGCGGGAACTGGAACTCTCTGTCGATCCAGAGCATCCCAAACATGCTCAATAGGTTTGAGTATGCAGGCCATGGAAGAACTGGGAAATTTTCAGTTTCCTGGAATTGTGTACAGATCCTTGTGACATGGGCCGTGCATTATGCGGAAACATGAGGTGATGGCAGTGGATAAATGGCATGACAATGGGCCTCAGGATCTCCTGGTACCTCTGTGCATTAAAATGCAATTGTGTTCGTTGTCCATAGCTTAACCATGCCCATACCATAACCCCACCGCCGCCATGGGGCACACTGTTCACAACATTGACATCAGCAAACCGGTCGCCCACACGACACCAAACGTGGTCTGCGGTTGTGAGGCTGGTTGGATGTACTGCCAAATTCTCTAAAATGACGTTGGAAGTGGCGTATGGTAGAGAAATTCTGGCAACAGCTCTGGTGGACATTCCTGCAGTCAGCATATCAATTAAACACTCCCTCAACTTGAGACATTGTGTGACACAACTACACATTTAAGAGTGGCCTTTTGTCCACTGCACAAGGTGCACCTGTGTAATGATCATGCTGTTTAATCAGATTTTTGATATCCCACACCTGTCAGGTGGATGGATTATCTCTTGCAAAGGAGAAATGCTCACTAACGGATGTAAACACATTTTGTGCGTATGGAACATTTCTGCTATTTAAAAAATATATATATATAAAAAAAAAATCTCATGAAACATGGGACCAACACTTTACATGTGTTTTTTTAACATGTATACAATACATTTTTGTGCAGTGTGTGTGCGCCATTTTAGTCATGTGCGCATACATTTTAAGTAAGGATTGTCCTGGGAATCAAACCCATTATCCTGCCTTGCGGGCACCATGCTCTAGCAACTGACCTAATTTTGATTCCTGTCTCACTGAGAAGGCATGACTTTCCTTCTCTCATAGTGTTCTCTTGACATTACACTATGTGCTTCAGCACTCCCAGTCTACTACCACAGTACTCAGTCAGCTGGTCTGAACTAATTAGAAGCTTACTTCTACATTAAACTAATTTTCCACTACAACTGTATGCAAAAGCTCAAACTTATATCTGAAATATTTAGCATTGTCAATGGCCTTGTATCAAACGTCCAATTTTTAAACTCAAGTTCGAAAAGTCGTCGCTTGAGGTATTGTCGTACAGTATATGAAATGTGCTTTTGTGGGTTAACCTACATAGTCAGAATAACAAACCTTTATCAGTGATCAAGCACACTTCCTTAAGGTCTCTTAAGCAAGAGCATATGTTGAAATTCACTCATTCATTCATATTTGTATTCTGTACAGGCTTCCTTTTTCATTCTGTCATTTAGGTTAGTATTGTGGAGTAACTACAATGTTGTTGGTCCGTCCGTCAGTTTTCTATCACAGCCCTTAAAACTGCTACAGGATTGGTGGGTCCCCCTTGGGATGGTTGAGCTAATGTAGGCTAATGCGATTAGCATGAGGTTGTAAGTAACAAGAACAGTTCCCGGGACATAGACATATCTGATATTATTTCACTGTCCAATTTACAGTGAAATAAAACGATGCTATTGTTTGAGCAGAGTGCACAGTTATGAACTTAAAGTTATTAGTAAACCAATTACGCACATTTGGGCAGTCTTGATACAAATTTTAACAGAAACGGTTCATTGGATCAGTTTAAAACTTTGCACATACACTGCTGACATCTAGTGGCCAAAATTGTGCCTGGCCTAAAACAACACAAAAGAGCCATAATGTATTTTCAAAGATGATGGTACAAAACAAGTTTATTTTCTTTGTATTATCTTTTATCAGATCTACATTAATTTCACATTTCCACAAACTTAGGATGGCGCCGGAGAAGGCAGACGTTTTACGTGCCCCCAATCGATTGTGTTCTTTTGTAGTTTCTTCCGCGTAGGTCATCGATTTTCTTATTGTCCAAAGATTGCACATTTTCTAGCAGAATGGAAGTGGGGGTTTATGCGTTCGCCTATGAATTCTCAGAGGGCAGCCCACCCTCTGGGCCCTTTTAATCCACCTCTATACGCAAATCATGGGGATCTGGGCCTGTTCCTGAGAAAGCAGTATATCTTTCGTCAGACTGGTTTCTACCAGTCTGTGGTGAGTAATCGCAGGCTTTATGTCCAGAAGTTATTTTCGGTCATAAGATACGGTAGCGGCAACATTATGTACAAAAATAAACAAACCAACCAACTGGACATTCAAAACTGTAAAAACGTATGCTTCACGGAGTCGTGGCTAAACGACGACACTATCAACATCAACACTGTATCGGCAGGATAGAACAGCGACGTCTGGTAAGACAAGGGGCGGCGGACTATGGATTTTTGTAAATTACAGTTGGTGCCAGATATCTAAAGAAGTCTCGCGCAATTGTATTTCATGAGAAACTAGACCACACTACCTACCTAGAGAATTATATCTGTATTTTTCATAGCTGTTTACATACCACCACAGTCAGAGGCTGGCACTACGACAGCATTGAATGAGCTGTATTCTGCCATACGCAAACAGGAAAACGCTCATCCAGAGGCAGCGCTCCTAGTAGCCAGGGACTTTAATGCAGGGAAACTTGAATCCGTTTGTTCCACATTTCTATCAGCATGTTAAATGTGTAACCAGAGGGGGGGATACTCTGGACCACCTTTACTCCACACACAGAGACGCATACAAAGCTCACCCTCCATTTGGCAAATCTGGCCATAATTCTATCCTCCTGCTTACAAGCTAAAATTAAAGCAGGAAGCACCAGTGACTTGATCAATAAAAGTGGTCAGATGAAGCAGATGCTAAGCTACACGACTGTTTTGCTAGCACAGAAGGAATATGTTCCGGGATTCCTCCGATGCTATGCCCTCCGAACCATCAAACAGGCGAAGCGTCAGTACAGGACTAAGATCAAATCATGTGTGGCAGGACTTGCAAACCATTAGACTACAAAGGGATCACAGCCGAGAGCTGACCAGTGACACGAGCCTTCCCAGACGAGCTAAACTACTTCTTTGCTCGCTTCGAGGCAAATGACACTGACACATGCATGAGAGCACCAGCAGTTCCGGATGTCTGTGTGACACGCTCTCCGTAGCCAACGTGAGTAAGACCTTTAAACAGGTCAACATACACACGACTGCGGTGCCAGATGGATTACCAGGATGTGTACTCTGAGCTTGCACTGACCAACTGGCAGGTGTCTTCACTGACATTTTCAACATGTCCCTGACTGAGTCTGTAATACCAACATGTTTCAAGCAGACCACCATAGTCCCTGTGCCCAAGAACACAAAGGTAACCTGCCTAAATGACTACAGACCCGTAGCACTCACATCCGTAGCCATGAAGTGCTTTGAAAGGTTGGTAATGGCTCACATCAACACCATTATCCCAGAAACCCTAGATCCACTCCAATTTGCATACCGCCCAAACAGATCCACAGATGATGCAATCTCTATTGCACTCCACACTGCCCTTTCCCACCTGGACAAAAGGAACACTTATGTGAGAATGCTATTCATTGACTACAGCTCAGCGTTCAACATCATAGTACCCTCAAAGCTCATCACTAAGCTGTGTACCCTGGGACTAAACACCTCCCTCTGCAACTGAATCCTGGACTTCCTGACGGGCTGCCCCCAGGTGGTAAGGGTAGGTAACGCATCCGCCACGATGATCCTCAAACAGGGGGCGTGCTAAGTCCCCTCCTGTACTCCATGTTCACTCATGACTGCACAACACCATCATCAAGTTTGCCGGTGACACAACAGTGGTAGGCCTGATCAACGATGAGACGGCCTATAGGGAGCAGGTCAGAGACCTGGCCGTGTGGTGCCAGGATAACAACCTCTCCCTCGACGTGATCAAGACAAAGGAGATGTGTCGTGTCTTTGCTATCATTAAATTGAAGACTTATAGTTTTTATCAAAGATTCCTGTAATTAGGGATTACGCGATCACTTGAGTAATAACGTAACTAATTAACTATGAATTCGAGGGCACCAGGGAAAGTAGTCAGATTACAAAGTTATAATTTCCCAATATAACCTTTCAGATATTTTCATATCTGATCAATAGTCTTCTGATTTAATTATTTATTTATTTTACCTCACGTTAGTCTCATTCCAAACATCGTAAATTGTTGGTTATCTGCACGAACCCAGTCGTCACTATGAGTCATCCATACATCAATTGTCTTAAATCATTTATTTATTACTAACTAATTAATTCACAGAAATGCATAAACAAACAAACAAACAAACTTAAAAATGGTTACATGAAAATGATGGGAGAAATATGCCCTAGGGGGCTGAACCGGCATGGCGGCTTGTTAGACAAAGGGAAAATGGGGGTCGATTCAGAAGTCACTACAGAGTATACTCTTTATAACAATTGACATGCTAATCCTTACACATGAACGCTCACTCATTCGGGAACAATTGCAATCAATATACACTGCTCAAAAAAATAAAGGGAACACTTAAACAACACAATGTAACTCCAAGTCAATCACACTTCTGTGAAATCAAACTGTCCACTTAGGAAGCAACACTGATTGACAATAAATTTCACATGCTGTTGTGCAAATGGAATAGACAAAGGGTGGAAATTATAGGCAATTAGCAAGACACCCCCAATAAAGGAGTGGTTCCCCAGGTGGTGACCACAGACCACTTCTCAGTTCCTATGCTTCCTGGCTGATGTTTTGGTCACTTTTGAATGCTGGCGGTGCTTTCACTCTAGTGGTAGCATGAGACGGAGTCTACAACCCACACAAGTGGCTCAGGTAGTGCAGCTCATCCAGGATGGCACATCAATGCGAGCTGTGGCAAGAAGGTTTGCTGTGTCTGTCAGCGTAGTGTCCAGAGCATGGCGGCGCTACCAGGAGACAGGCCAGTACATCAGGAGACGTGGAGGAGGCCGTAGGAGGGCAACAACCCAGCAGCAGGACCGCTACCTCCGCCTTTGTGCAAGGAGGAGCACTGCCAGAGCCCTGCAAAATGACCTCCAGCAGGCCACAAATGTGCATGTCAGCATATGGTCTCACAAGGGGTCTGAGGATCTCATCTCGGTACCTAATGGCAGTCAGGCTACCTCTGGCGAGCACATGGAGGGCTGTGCGGCCCCACAAAGAAATGCCACCCCACACCATGACTGACCCACCGCCAAACCGGTCATGCTGGAGGATGTTGCAGGCAGCAGAACATTCTCCACGGCGTCTCCAGACTCTGTCACATGTGCTCAGTGTGAACCTGCTTTCATCTGTGAAGAGCACAGGGCGCCAGTGGCGAATTTGCCAATCTTGGTGTTCTCTGGCAAATGCCAAACGTCCTGCACGGTGTTGGGCTGTAAGCACAACCCCCACCTGTGGACGTCGGGCCCTCATACCACCCTCATGGAGTCTGTTTCTGACCGTTTGAGCAGACACATGCACATTTGTGGCCTGCTGGAGGTCATTTTGCAGGGCGCTGGCAGTGCTCCTCCTGCTCCTCCTTGCACAAAGGCGGAGGTAGCGGTCCTGCTGCTGGGTTGTTGCCCTCCTACGGCCTCCTCCACGTCTCCTGATGTACTGGCCTGTCTCCTGGTAGCGCCTCCATGCTCTGGACACTACGTTGACAGACACAGCAAACCTTCTTGCCACAGCTCGCATTGATGTGCCATCCTGGATGAGCTGCACTACCTGAGCCACTTGTGTGGGTTGTAGACTCCGTCTCATGCTACCACTAGAGTGAAAGCACCGCCAGCATTCAAAAGTGACCAAAACATTAGCCAGGAAGCATAGGAACTGAGAAGTGGTCTGTGGTCACCACCTGGGGAACCACTCCTTTATTGGGGGTGTCTTGCTAATTGCCTATAATTTCCACCTTTTGTCTATTCCATTTGCACAACAGCATGTGAAATTTATTGTCAATCAGTGTTGCTTCCTAAGTGCACAGTTTGATTTCACAGAAGTGTGATTGACTTGGAGTTACATTGTGTTGTTTTAGTGTTCCCTTTATTTTTTTGAGCAGTGTGTGTGTATATATATAGTTACGCTCGGTGTGTGTCGTCTTGATCGTTGGAGAGAAGTTAGTTTCTGTTGGAGTTCCTTCTGTGTCTGTCTTAGTTCTTGTGGATAGTTCAGAGTGACATTCGTTATAGAATGGATGTTTTGGCGGTTGTCTTTCTTCGCGTTCAATGATACCGAATTCCTAGCTGCAGACTAGTAGTCAATATCAAAGACTTGTTCTTATTTGTCTAAGAGTTTAACCACGTGGTATGGTTAAAGATTCAGCAATGGTACTTAACCTTCGTTCTCCTACGATGGAGAAAACATGGTCTAAATGATAATTTCTCAGAGTTGGCTTTTATTCGGCTAGCAGGAAGGGGCTGTCTTTGGATGTCTGACCCAACTTGGCTCAGGGGCGGTCCTTGGATTTAGTTCAAATCAAAAAGGGATTTGTATTTTTCTTCATTAAACAGTCCAAAATCATATTACACAATTATACAAACAGTATCATACTCAGTCATTCATTTTATACAACAAACAGATGTAAACCTCATATCTGAGGTTATTATATAAACAGCGGTATGGTAATGTAGCCACCCCGTCTCTCATGAGTTTCCCACATGGGGACAAATAGACATGTTAATAGCTGGGATCTTCACCGATCTTTAATACTTTTTCCGGAACATGAAATCTGTTCGTACCTCAAGTTCTGTGAGGTGGAAGAAACCTCTTTGTCCTGAAAGTTTACCCTCTCTCTAATACTGTTTAGCCATGAGGAGATTCTCAGGAATTTACGACGTCTCTCTGTGATCACAGCATGGGTTGAAGGAGGAAAGGGAGAGGGGGATGGGGTTTGCAATACCCAAGCAGGCAACGTCATGACAGATGATTGTGGACTACAGGAAAAATATGACCGAGCATGCCCCCATTCTTATCGACAAGGCTGCAGTGGAGTAGGTTGTGCTTCAAGTTACTTGGTGTCCACATCACCAACAAACTAACATGGTCCAAACACCAAGACAGTCGTGAAGCAGGCACGACAAAACCTATTCCCCCTCAGGAGACTGAAAAGATTTGGCATGGATCCTTAGATCCTCAAAAGGTTCTACAGCTGCACCATCGAGAGCATCCTGACTGGTTGCATCACTGCATGGTATGGCAACTGCTCGGCCTCCAACCGCAAGGCACTACAGAGGGTAGTGCGTACGGCCCAGTGCATCACAGGGGCCAAGCTTCCTGCCATCAAGGACCTCCTATACCAGGCGGTGTCAGAGGAAGGCCCTAAAAATTGTCACACTCCAGCCACCCTAGTCATAGATTGTTCTCTCTGCTACCACATGGCAAGCAATACCGGAGCGCCAAGTTGTTGAGGGAATTAAATAATTCCTCTATGTACTCATTAATTAAAATCAATCTGTCTATTTATAAGAATTTGTAAGATACTTATTAACATAAAATAGACAGGATACAGTCTTATTAAAATTAGATAATAGTATTTATTCTCGGAGCACGCTCCCATTCAACCATAAACAACAGTTTTTTATACAAGATATGACATCATTGGTTTACAGAATAAATCTCCTCCTCTTGACCAATATAAAACAGGTTCAAAAGTTCATTCCAACTCCCCAGCGCACACACATGACACACAATATAATCTATTCTCCTGAAGGCTCACTATAATTTATTACCACTTTAGCAGACAACTCAAGATAATGGAAGACCTAAAAAGTTACTCACTGCCTTATCTAAACATCTCAGGGCTAAGTTGGGTGAGTTCAACCATAGTTTAACGACCCTTTTTGCTTACTTTATAACCCACAGCACAAATCTCTTTCACTAGGCGTGCAGAGTTCAATTAGTTATAGTTTTATCTAAATCTAGAAATTGTTTTAGTTATTATTCACAAAATTCCTAACACAAGTCTAGGTCCAAGAGGCTTCTAAACAGCTTCTACCTTTTTTTTCAAGTCACCATGAGCCTCATGGTGAGATCCCTGCGTGGTTTCTTTCCTCTCCCCCAACTGGGTTAAGAAGGATGCCTGTATCTTTGTAGTGACTGGTTGTATTGATACACCATCCAAAGTGTAATTAATAACTTCACCATACTCATAGGGATATTCAGTGTCTGCTTTTATTTACACCCATATATCAATATGTGGCCTTTGTAAGGCATTGGAAAACCTACCTGGTCTTTGTGGTTTAATCTGTTTGAAATTCACTGCTCGATTTAGGGACCTTACAATTATCTGTATATGTGGGGAAACCGAGATGAGGTAGTTATTAAAAAAAACATGTTAAGCACTATTGCGCGCACACACAGTGAGTCCATGCAACTTATTTTGTGTCACTGGCCTACACAGAATACCACAATCTCAATTTTAATCCATTTTAAATTTAGGCTGTAAACCAAACAAATATGGAAAAAGTCAAGAGGTGTGATTACTTTCTGAAGGTACTATACATGGACACAGCCGCTAACATGGTTGTTGTGTACCTAGCTGTTGGCTTTTGATTCTAGGTGATGAAAAATGTGTTTTCCCCCAACAAACTCATGTGTCTTGTTGTAGTTTTTTCTACTCTACTTAAAACTCTTTCTACAAATGGAGGCAGATTGTGAGTGCGATATTTACATTTTACATTTAAGTCATTTAGCAGACGCTCTTATCCAGAGCGACTTACAAATTGGTGCATTCACCTTATGATATCCAGTGGAACAACCACTTTACAATAGTGCATCTAACTCTTTTAAGGGGGGGGGGGGTTAGAAGGATTACTTTATCCTATCCTAGGTATTCCTTAAAGAGGTGGGGTTTCAGGTGTCTCCGGAAGGTGGTGATTGACTCCGCTGACCTGGCGTCGTGAGGGAGTTTGTTCCACCATTGGGGTGCCAGAGCAGCGAACAGTTTTGACTGGGCTGAGCGGGAACTGTACTTCCTCAGAGGTAGGGAGGCGAGCAGGCCAGAGGTGGATGAACGCAGTGCCCTTGTTTGGGTGTAGGGCCTGATCAGAGCCTGAAGGTACGGAGGTGCCGTTCCCCTCACAGCTCCGTAGGCAAGCACCATGGTCTTGTAGCGGATGCGAGCTTCAACTGGAAGCCAGTGGAGAGAGCGGAGGAGCGGGGTGACGTGAGAGAACTTGGGAAAGTTGAACACCAGACGGGCTGCGGCGTTCTGGATGAGTTGTAGGGGTTTAATGGCACAGGCAGGGAGCCCAGCCAACAGCGAGTTGCAGTAATCCAGACGGGAGATGACAAGTGCCTGGATTAGGACCTGCGCCGCTTCCTGCGTGAGGCAGGGTCGTACTCTGCGAATGTTGTAGAGCATGAACCTACAGGAACGGGTCACCGCCTTGATGTTAGTTGAGAACGACAGGGTGTTGTCCAGGATCACGCCAAGGTTCTTAGCACTCTGGGAGGAGGATATAATGGCAGACTCTCCCTGTGCAATTTCCCACAGTGCTTCAACCGGTTAAATATAGATTAGGCCGTGAACTATCCCATACCACACTGACTCCCTGGAATTGTTTGTGTTACTGTGTGTCTTCAACCCCCCCAGAGGATGCAAAGTTGAAATGTGTGCGAATTCCCAATCAGAAGTCATGTAGTTACATTTTATTTCTCTCTTGACTGAGCTAAAACGTCCCATGAGTGGTTCACTCCGGACAGAGAGAAGAGCAGTGGAGCTTGGAGCAGAGCGCATCTGAATTTCAGTGCCAGAGCCTTTGCTAGATGTGACGTTGCTATCTGCCAAATGTGATTGGGTATGAGATGTGACACCACCTCTGGTCCACTAAAAGTGGTGGGGAGACGAGGACAGACTTCTCACTTGTTCGGGTTGCGCGCTCCTGCAGTCTGCACATAGCCGTTCAACTGATCCAAATATCAAATGGCATCATGTTTCAGGCCTCATGGAAACTGCAGTCTCCCCTACTTCAGAACTTTGATGGTTCCTTTAACACATCCAGGTTTACATTTCAATTGACATGATGGGCAGAGTCATTGAGCGAACGTATTATACATCGAATAACAGATTTGATTTCCTTGGTTACATCATGAGCACATGCTCCTACAATATGCTGCTTGAAATTGGTGGTATGCTTACTTGAAGAGGATGAATAACTGAATGATGACTAGTTGAATGGCGTAGCTTGTTCTGTTATTTGGGCAGGTAATGGGAGAGACTGCAGACGGAGGGAGTGAATTGTGTGTACACTACCATTCAAAAGTTTGGGGTCACTTAGAAATGTCCTTGTTTAGAAAGAAAAGCACTGTTAAAAAAATTCAATGTGTCCATTTAAAATAACATCAAATTGATCATAAATAGTGTAGACATTGTTAATGTTGTAAATTACTTGTAGCTGGAAAGGGCTGATTTGATGGAATATCTACATTAGGTGTACAGAGGCCCACTATCAGCAACCATCAATCCTGTGTTTCAATGGCACGTTGTTAGCTAATCCAAGTTTATCATTTTAAAAGGCTAATTGATCATTAGAAAACCCTTTTGCAATTATGTTAGCACAGCTGAACTTGTTTTGATTAAAGAAGCAATAAAACTGGCCTTTAGACTAGTTGAGTATCCCAAGCATCAGCGGGTTCAATTACAGGCTCAAAATGGCCAGAAACAAAGTACTTTCTTCTGAAACTCGTCAGTCTGTTCTTGTTCTGAGAAATTAAGTCTATTCCATGCGAGAAATTGCCAAGAAACAGAAGATCTCGTACAACGTTGTGTACTACTCCCTTCACAGAACAGCGGGAGGCCCCGGTGCACAACTGAGCAAGAGGACAAGTACATTAGTGTCTAGTTTGAGAAACGGATGCCTCACAAGTCCTCAACTGGCAGCTTCATTAAATTGTACCCGCAAAACACCAGTCTCAAAATCAACAGTGACGAGACGACTCCGGGATGCTGCCCTTCTAGGCAGAGTTGCACAGAAAAGCCATATCTCAGACTGGCCAATAAAAAGAAAAGATTAAGATGGGCTAAAGAACACAGACACTGGAAAGAGGAACTCTGGCTAGAAGGCCAGCATCCCGGAGTCGCCTGTTGATGTTGAGACTGGTGTTTTGTGGGTACTATTTAATGAAGCTGCCAGTTGAGGACTTGAGGTGCCTGTTTAATGGGCCTTGTTTCAGAGCTGTCATGACATCTCCAGCTATGCAAATTAGGGATGTTTATGATGTTTTATGCAACAGTATCCTCCATGCTTTAAACAGGATGTACTATTTCAACTTCTGTTTCCCTGTGACTGGTCAGTGGAAATGTGGGTTCACACTGAGAATCTTATATGAAGGAGTGCATGTTGTATTGTGTCTTGAACATGCTAGAGATATTACATACATTTTAATGTGACAACTCCTTGTTTTGATTTTTAAAAAGGTCCAGTAACATAATCAAGCTACAGGGTGCAAATTATTCTTGTGGACTTTTTAAGAGAATACATTTTTGTCATGTTTTATTAGGCGTGCTATTAGTTACCATGTAACATTATTACTTGATATGGTCTCCCACAGAGCAAATGTCTAGATTACTTAGTCTGAGTGCGGAGTGACGCTGTAATAAAATCAAATGCCATTTTCCTTTCCAGAACCCGCTGAGATGGCAGTTGTCATAGTCTAACTAAGCCTGTGAGGGCTGGGGCCGGAGCGAGGGACTGCCCAGACAGTCTCCAAAACGGAAGATGTGTGAAACAGAGGATGAGAGGAGTGCTCAGGCCAGGCAGCTCTTTGAGAACTTTGTCCAGGCGTCCACGTGTAAGGGCACTATGCAGGCCTTTAGTATCTTATGCAGGCAGATGGATCTGGACCCGCTGGACTACAGGAACTTCTACAGCAACCTCAAAGCCACGGTCACCAACTGGAAGGCCAAGGCCCTCTGGACGAAACTGGACAAGAGAGCCGGCCACAAGGAGTACAAGAAAGCCCAAGCCTGTGAGGGCACTAGGGTAAGAAATCACCCAAGCTTTTACACAGTGGAGGCTGCTGAGGGGAGGACGCCTCCTAATAATGTCTGGAATGGGACAATGGAATGGTATTACGCTCCAGGCATTACCACGAGCCCGTCCTTCCCAATTATGGTACCACCAACCTGTGCTTTCACAGTAACGTTGACTCAGGCGCCGCTCCAGAATCTCCCATAAGTGTTCAAGTGTGGGTAGTGGTAAAAGTGACTAAACAATCAGGATATACTGTATAATAAACAGTAGCAGCAGCGTGCGTGCATGTGTGCGGTGTCAATATTTGTATGTTGGATTGTCAGTGTAGTGTGTGGGGGTAGAGTCTAGTGAGTGTGCAAGGGAGTCAGTGCAAAATAATTAAAATAAATAGTGGGTCAATGTAAATGAGGGCATAGCCATGGTAGCCAAAGTAATGGCCTGCCCAGCATTTTTATACATAAGCATGATGTGATGTTATTTGCGTAATTAACATCGGCACCACAGCTGTGTGGAAGCAGCTGCTTTCAATATACTTTGTATCCCTCATTTGCTCAAGTGTTTCCATTATTTTGGCCTAAAATGAATAAACCCTATTTGCCTTTGGGCAGAGCTTCCACATTGGGATTGAATACATGATATTCTCCATGCTAATATCCCATATCTGCATAAGGAATGATGATTCATAGCTGGTTGGTTTTGATTTATAACTTCCCTGTGTCAGATGTAGCGAAGAGTCTGGTCACCGTCTGTGACGGAATAGGCTACTTTTTTATCTTTACTACTATGAGCCAGACTACAGTTTATTTTTTTAATCAAATTGAAGCCCTGTGACATCAATTCACATTCACTCAAAACTATAGTTTACAACTTGAAAAGTGGTTCTTACTTATAAAATGTTGGTCAAATGTATTTGTAATGATTCCTTAGTTCCTGCCAAGGCAGCAGCTACTCTAGAGGTTAAAGTACTATTTACAGTATGTTAAAGTACTAGTTGTACAGTAGGTTCATTATGTGACTTATATTTCATGGTAATGTTATGATGCACGGCAGACTGTTGCTGTGTATCTCTTATACTGTTTTGAGATGATATCCCTACACACCCAGCTGGTAGCCGCTTCTTATGGGAGCAATACAGAGAACAGCTACACTGCATACGTCCACAGGATCATGTCAAACAAGGAAAGCATGATTAACCTCCTCACACATGAAACAAATTATTTGACAGTGCAAAATCAGCAAATCCATTACGACGCAATGGATTTGATAATGCAGGCTGTTTTGAAAAAATATTATTTCTGCCCATTTTAGATGTACGTTTTCTTGGATGTTTAGCGTAGTGTTTGAATGACAAAATTCTCAGAGGAAAATATTAGAGGTCCTAAGGGAAGGATGCTGGAGTTAGATAGGCCTAGATGACGGTGGTGCTTGTCTACAGTCGTGGCCAAAAGTTGAGAATGACACAAATATTAATTTTCACAAAGTCTCCTGCCTCAGTTTGTTAGATGGAAATTTGCATATACTCCAGAATGTTATGAAGAGTGATCAGATGAATTGCAATTAATTGCCAAGTCCCTCTTTGCCATGCAAATGAACTGAATCCCCAAAAAACATTTCCACTGCATTTCAGCCCTGCCACAAAAGGACCAGTTGACATCATGTCAGTGATTCTCTCGTTAACACCGGTGTGAGTGTTGACGAGGACAAGGCTGGAGATCACTCTGTCATGCTGATTGAGTTCGAATAACAGACTGGAAGCTTCAAAAGGAGGGTGGTGCTTGGAATCATTGTTCTTCCTCTGTGAAGCATGGTTACCTGCAAGGAAACACGTGCCGTCATCATTGCTTTTTTTTGCCAAAGAACACAGCCATGAATAAAGAATGGTACCAACACTTCCTCCGAGAGCAACTTCTACCAACCATCCAGGAACAGTTTGGTGACGAACAATGCCTTTTCCAGCATGATGGAGCACCTTGCCATAAGGCAAAAGTGATAACTAAGTGACTCGGGGAACAAAACATCAATATTTTGGGTCCATGGGCAGGAAACTCCACAGACCTTAATCCCATTGAGAACTTGTGGTCAATCCTCAAGAGGCGGGTGGACAAACAAAACCCCACAAATTCTGACAAACTCCAAGCATTGATTATGCAAGAATGGGCTGCCATCAGTCAGGATGTGGCCCAGATTATTTGACAGCATGCCAGGGCGGATTGCAGAGGTCTTGAAAAAGAAGGGTCAACCCTACAAATATTGACTCTTTGCATCAACTTCATGTCATTGTCAATAAAAGCCTTTGACACTTATGAAATACTTGTTACTATGGAATACTGAAGTATAATGACATCTGACAAAAATATCTAAAGAAACTGACGCAGCAAACTTTGTGGAAATCATAATTTGTGTAATTCTCAACTTTTGGCCACAACTGTAGACTAGCCAAATTCCATGGACAACTATTTTCTTGCCTCCCATTTTAAAGTGGGATTATGGTTTTTGTTTTACATTGCTGTAGTGACTGGAATAGTTTTGGTTCTTATGCCTGCTTGTTTATGTACCAAATGTATATTTGCATATCCTATTCATTCAGAATGGTTCTCGCCCGAGTGGCGCAATGGTCTAAGGCACTGCATCTCAGTGCTTGAGGTGTCACTACAGACACCCTGGTTCGAATTCGGGCTGTATCACAACAGGCTGTGATTGGGCGGTGCACGATTGGCCCAGTGTTGTCCGGGTTTGGCCTGCTGTAGGCCGTCATTGTAAATAAGAATTTGTTCTTAACTGACTTGCCTAGTTAAATAAATAAAATGTATACAGTGATATTGTAATATACACTTGCATTCCATATGGGTGATTCGCTTGAGTATGTCAGTTGTATTGAATTGTTGACCCTCCAGACCTTTGGAAAGCATCGCCTGGAGTTTGTACTTTTTATATTTCATAAATTCAACGTACAGTACCAGTCAAGTTTGGACACACCTACTCATTCAAGGGTTTTCCTTTATTTTCAACAAGGTAGAAGAGTAGTGAAGACATCAAAACTATGAAATAAAACATATGGAATCATGTAGTAACCAAAAAAGTGTTAAACAAATCGATATATTTTATATTTGAGATTCTTCAAAGTAGCCACCCTTTGCCTTGATGACAGCTTTGTAGACTCTTGGCATTCTCTCAAAACGCTTCATGAGTAATGCTTTTCCAACCATCTTGAAGGAGTTCCCACATGCTGAGCACTTGTTTGCTGCTTTTCCTTCACTCTGCGGTCCCACTTATCCCAAACCATCTCAATTGGGTTGAGGTTGGGTGATTGTGGAGGCCAGGTCATCTGATGCAGCACTCCATCACTCTCTTTGGTCAAATAGCCCTTACACAGCCTAGAGGTGTGGTGGGTCATTGTCCTGTTGAAAAACAAATGATAGTCCCACTAAGTGCAAACCAGATGGGATGGCATATCGCTGCAGAATGCTGTGGTAGCCATACTGGTTAAGTGTGCCTTGAATTCTAAATAAATCAGTGAGTCACCAGCAAAGCACCATCACACCTCCAGGCTACAGGGTGGGAACCACACATGCAGAGATCATCCATTCACATTCACCTACTCTGCGTCAGACTCAGCGGTTGGAACCAAAAATCTCAAATTTAGAATCACGAGACCAAAGGACAGATTTCTACCGGTCTATTGTCCATTGCTCGTGTTTCTTGGCTCAAGCAAGTCTCTTCTTATTGGTGTCCTTTAGTAGTGGTTTCTTTGCAGCAATTCCACCATGAAGGCCTGCTTCACGGTCTCCTCTGAACAGTTGATGTCTGTTAATCTGAGGTCTGTCAATCTGAGGTGCAGTTAACTCTAATGAACTTATCCGCTGTAGCAGAGGAAACTCTTTCTTTCCTGTGGCGGTCCTCGTGAGAGCCAGTTCCATCATAGCGCTTGATGGTTTTTGCACTTTCAAAGTTCTTGACATTTTCCGTATTGACTGACCTTCATGTCTTAAAGTAATGATGGACAGTCCTTTCTCTTTGCTTATTTGAGCTGTTCTTGCCATAATAGGGCTAACTTCTGTATACCCCCCTACCTTGTCACAACACAACTGATTGGCTTAAACGCATTAAGAAAAATACATTCCACGAATTTACTTTTAACAAGGAACACCTTTTTTAATTTAAATGCATTCCAGGTGACTACGTCATGAAGCTGGTTGAGAGAATGCAATGGGTGGCTCCCTGTGAATAATCTCAAATGTAAAATATATTTTAGATAACACTTTTTTCTTTTTGGTTAGTACATGTTTCCATATGTTATTTCATAGTTTTATTATTCTACAATATAGTAAAAATAAAGAACCCCTGGTAGGTGTGTGTACAAACTTTTGGCTGATACTGTATTTGTTAAATAGTGCAGCAGTATTAAGGGATCTTGGATTTCATGTGTGCACAGGGACCCATGAACCAATCAGGGTTGGGTTTTGTTTCTGAAAGTGATGAAATATCACCATATGTTTACATTGTACAGATGTTAACAAAAAATGTTCATTATGAAACTAGGTCTGGTCTTTTGTGAAATCCCTCTTCTGGGCATCGTGTCTGAACCTGAATGACACTGGATACACCTCTGTATGGCAGCACCAGTTTCTCACAGCTGCAGTATAGACAAGACATCTCAATAAACAAGGAAACTTGTATTTTGCCAGACCTTTAAAAACACTTGTCACACGTGGGTAAACACCTGAGTATTGGCCCTGCCAGACTTGCAGGGACTTAACTCATCATCCCTATTGTTGTATCAACCGTTTTTTCCCCCTTAGTTGACATCTTATGGTGCGATCTGTGTAGGGTTCATGACAAGCTCTGGAAACTGTACACAACAAGGTGCGTGCTGACTCGAGCATTCTCTAAGAATAGCCCAAAACCCACAGCTCCACACAGAGCCAAATAACACTATCGTCTCCATATCCCAGTGACAATCGTTCACCTTGTACAGAGCCACATTAGGACCAATTAATTCCTTTCATTCCAACAGTTCATTGTCGCCTTTGTTTGGTCTAAATGGGCTTTAATTCTGTTGAATACTATGCATGCTGAGATTTTGCAAGCTGTGTAGTTGAAATACCATATGTCAAGTCTCTAGTAATAACAACCTCATGAATGGCACAAAGTATCTCTTGAGGACTTAGTTTGACTGGAATCAGCTGACCCCTTTCAGCAACGCTGGTTGTCTGGTGAGACAAATCCCCCATAATGCATAGCAGACATCCATGTCCAAGTGCGGTCAGTGGCGTGAGATCAGCTCATTCAAACCCACCACACTCAGGCCCGGACTGGCCTAGTAACCTTCAAATACCTCACACTCAGATGTTTGAGTCACAAACAATACAACTCTAAACACGAATTGTGGTTTGTGGCGTCATTCTGTTACCAAACTTTGAATCTTCACTGTTCTTGAAGTAAATGTGTTTTGTAAGATTTCCAGTAGAATTTGTTAAAAGTCGTCCTTGTGCATAGTTTTATATGGTCTATTTAACTTTGCAATCATTGGTTTTTGTTTGGCGTACTGGGATTTTTCACTAATGTATCCACGTCAATCTGTTACCGTGGAGTTGCCCACATGACAGACCAACAATTATGGCAGAGGATAAGGTAATCTCACTGCTCTGTCATGCCTTCAGTGGATCACACCAGTGAAATGACTAAAGTGGTTCTGTTTTATTGTAGGATATGAAACCTGATTTCATAATGGGGCCCTACATGCTGTATTGATATGTTCTCCTTATGAGGCCTTGTTTTAATCTTTGATGTTTAATATCAGAGGTTGCAATACAATAGAACTAATGTTGAAGAGGTGATCACCTTTGATGTAGCTAATAGCATTTTCTGTAATCTCACCTAATTTCACCTCCTGCAACAGTTTGTTGATCATGTGGGATGTTTTTCCTGGTTTTAATTACAGTTTGTATTGTACACTGATGACGAAGTCTCTCTCTCAAGTGTCTGATCATCGGAGGGGGCCCCTGTGGTCTGCGTACGGCCATCGAGCTGGCTCTGCTGGGGGCCAAGGTGGTGGTGATTGAGAAGAGGGACACCTTCTCCAGGAACAACGTGCTGCATCTGTGGCCCTACACCATCCATGACCTCAGGGGCCTCGGTGCCAAGAAGTTCTACGGCAAATTCTGTGCTGGAGCCATAGACCACATCAGTAAGTATTGTACTGCTAATGTCATTCTCCATCTCATAGGAAATGATGTTAAGTAATGTTATTCTTCCTTGTTTTGCTGTTCTGCTGGGGAAAACTGACGGAAGTTGAATGTGGCTGAAAGATTTATCAGATGGTAACATTGTTACATGATCTCTTCCTCCTCACTCACTCCACATTCTTCAGTTGGATTTCTTTATATATATTTTTTTTATATATCTGGCTTGCTATGCTAAGAAATCTGACGTGTGAGTGTTATCTCCCTGCAACTGCTGTGCCTTAGATAACAACATGCAAAGTGGAGGAGCCCATAAATGCAAATGCTGTGTGTTTCAAAACCACTGCTGAGACAAACTGGCCTTCTGGTGTCATTTATCGGAACATTTGGCAACTGGGTGAATTATTCCCCCCCCACGGAGATGTTTCCATAGAGATGTCCATCTTGTTCCTATGAGGCTTATTCTATCCCCATGTATGAGATGCTGCCTTTCCTGACCCTCTGTTTTAGTAATAGAGTCCTAAATACTCGCTGATATGGACAATGTTTCTCAGGTTAACTTGTGAAGTTGAAAACAACAGACTTACCAGCTGCTAGCTAGCTACACCTCAGAATGGAGTGGCAGTTCTCGAAGCCTAGCAAGGCCACAGGTTATGAGACTAATTTTGTGTAGTTGGTTAAGTGTTGTCAGGTCTAAACTGTGTGGTTTGCGCCTTGAAAGCTGAACAGCCGTGGTACATTAGACCGTATACCAAGGGTATGACCAAGTTTATTTTTTACTGCTCTAATTATGTTGGTAACCAAATTATAATAGCAATAAGGCACCTCAGGCTTGTGGTATATGGCCAATATACCACGGTTTAGCTGTGGTATGTTGGCTATATACCACACCCTCTCTGGCCTTGTTGCCTAATTATACTTTGTATGTGTCTGAAGGTATTCGCCAGCTCCAGCTCATGCTACTGAAGGTCTCCCTCATTGTGGGGGTGGAGGTCCATGTCAACGTGGAGTTTGTCAAACTGTTGGAGCCACCGGAGAACCAGGAGAATGAAGGTGACTCTTTTGGTTCAGTCAGAAAATACAGCTTTTCCCACCTCTGGACAGGAACTGGTCATGTTTTTCGTCTTTCTGTCGAACACATTTCAATCCAACACAATGATATCAGGTCCAGCATCCGTCTGTGAAAGCATGGTTCAGCATTTTAAACCTCCATGCCATGTTAACATAACCTTGGCAAGCTGTCTAGTGCTGATGTTTGTTTCATGCTTAAATGTTTGTTAGAAATCTGCTTTTTACATTTCTGTTCATTGTTGTTCATGTTGAGTTTGTATGGTTAACACTATTGCTGATTTTCATTGGTTGGCTGCACTAGGTCTTTCTCTCCCTCAAGCCCTGGTACTTGATCAAAATGACATCACACGCCACAGATGGATTGGCTACTTCTCAATCTTGTGTTCTTGATTTAGAAACACGTGCTCGCATAATTCCATTTACGAGTAGAGGCTGCCTCTAGGTCTGCAGTGAAGCGCATATGCTTTGTAGGTCAGTTTTGCTTGCCTAATTTTAGTTGATGCAAAATCACATTTTATTTGTCACATACACATGGTTAGCAGTTAATGCGAGTGTAGCGAAATGCTTGTGCTTCTTGTTCCAACAGTGCAGTAATATCTAACAATTCCCCAACAACTACCTAATACACACATGTAAAGGGGTGAATGAGAATATGTATATGGATGAGCGATGGCCGAGCGGCATAGGCAAGGTGCAATAGATGGTATACAGTTGAATTCGGAAGTTTACATACACTTAGGTTGGAGTCATTAACTTGTTTTTCAACCACTCCACAAATGTCTTGTTAACAAAATATAGTTTTGGCAAGTCGGTTAGGACATCTACTTTGTGCATGACACAAGTAATTTTTGTTTACAGACAGATTATTTCACTTATAATTCACTTTATCACAATTCCAGTGGGTCAGAAGTTTACATACACTAAATTGACTGTGCCTTTAAACAGCTTGGAAAATTCCAGAAAATCATGTCATGCTTTAGAAGCTTCTGATAATTTGATTATGTAAATTAGTATGTACCTGTGGATGTACCTGTGGATGTATTTCTAGGCCTACCTTCAGACTCTGTGCTTCTTTGCTTAACATAATGAGAAAATCAAAAGAAATCAGCCACGACCTCAGAACTTTTTTTTTTAGACCTCCACAAGTCTGGTTCATCCTTGGGAGCAATTTTCAAACGCCTGAAGGTACCATGTTCATCTGGACAAACAATAGTACGCAAGTATGAACACCATGGGACCACGCAGCTGTCATACCGCTCAGGAAGGAGACGCGTTCTGTCTCCTAGAGATGAACGTACTTTGGTGCAAAAAGTGCAAATCAATCCCAGAACAACAGCAAAGGACCTTGTCAAGGTGCTGGAGGAAACAGGTACAAAGGTATCTATATCGACATAACCTGAAAGGCCACTCAGCATGGAAGAAGCCACTGCTCCAAATCACCAGAAAAAAGCTAGACTACGGTTTGCAACTGCACATGGGGACAAATATCGTACTTTTTGGAGAAATGTCCTCTGGTCTGATGAAACAAAAACAGAACTGTTTGGCCATAATGACCATCGTTATGTTTGGAGGTAAAAGGGGGAGGCTTGCAAGCCGAAGAACACCATCACAACCGTGATGCACGGGGTGGCAGCATCGGGGGTGCTTTGCTGCAGGAGGGACTGGTGCACTTCACAAAATAGATTGCATCATGAGGGAGGAAATTGATGTGGATATATTGAAGCAACAGCTCAAGACATCAGTCAGGAAGTTAAAGCTTGGTCGCAAATAGGTCTTCCAAATGGACAATAACCTGAAGCATACTTCCAAAGATGTGGCAAAATGATTTAAGGACAACGAAGTCAAGATATTGGAGTGGCCATCACAAAGCCCTGACCTCAATCCTATAGAGAATTTGTGGGCAGAACTGAAAAACAGTGTGCGAGCAAGGAGACCTACAAACCTGACTCAGAAACACCAGCTCTGTCAGGAGGAATGGGCCAAAATTCACCCAATTTATTGTGGGAAGCTTGTGGAAGGCTACCTAAAACGTTTGTCCCAAGTTAAACAATTTAAAGGCAATGCTACCAAATACTAATTGAGTGTATGTAAACTTCTGACCCACTGGGAATGTGATGAAAGAAATAAAAGCTGAAATCATTCTCTACTATTATTCTGACATTTCAAATTCTTAAAATAAAGTGGTGATCCTAACTGACCTAAGACAGGGAATTTTACTAGGATTAAATGTCAGGAATTGTGAAAAACTGAGTTTAAACATATTTGGCTAAGGCGTATGTAAACTTCCGACTTCAACTGTACATATATCAGTAATGTAAGATATGTAAACATTTTATTAAGAGTGCATTGTATAAAATGACTAGTGATCCATTTATTCAACTGGCCAGTGATTGGGTCTCAATGTGGGCAGCAGCCTCTGTTAGTAATTGCTGTTTAACAGTCTGATGGCTTTGAGATGGAAGCTGTTTTTTGTCTCTAGGTCCCAGCTTTGATGCACCTGTACTGACCTCTCCTTCTGGATGGGTATCGGTGTGAACAGGCAGTGGCTCGGGTGGTTGATGTCCTTGATGATCTTTTTGCTGTATGTGTCATGGAGGGCAGGTAGTTTGCCCCCGGTGATGCGTTGTGCGAACCGCACCACCCTCTGGAGAGCTTTGCAGTTGAGGGCGGTGCAGTTGCCGTACCAGGCTGCAATACAGCCCGACAGGATGCTCTCGACTGTGCATCTGTAAAAGTTTGTCAGGGTTTTGTGTGACAAGCCAAATTTCTTCAGCCTCCTGAGGTTGAGGTGCTGTTGCGCCTTCACCACTGTCTGTGTGGGTGGACCATTTCAGTTTGTCTGTGACGTGTACGCAGAGGCGTTTAAAACGTTCCACCTTCTCCACTGCTGTCCCTTCGATGTGGATATGGGGGTGCTCCCTCTGCTGTTTCCTGAAGTCCACAATCATCTCATTTTGATTTGTTGACGTACCAGTCAAAAGTTTGGACACACCTATTCATTCCATGGTTTTTCTTTATTTTTACTATTTTATACATAGTTGATGTCTTCACTATTAATCTACAATGAAATGACACACATGGAATCATGTAGTAACCAAAAAAAGTGTTAAACAATATATTTGAGATTCTTCAAAGTAGCCACCCTTTGCCTTGACAGCTTTGTACACTCTTGGCATTCTCTCAACCAGCTTCATGAGGTAGTCACCTTGAATGCATTTCAATTAACAGGTGTGCCTTGTTAATTTGTGGTATTTCTTTCCTTAATGCGTTTGAGCCATCAGTTGTTGTGACAAGGTAGCGGTGGTATTCAGAAGATAGACCAAGAACAGCTCAAATAAGCAAAGAGAAATGACAGTCCATTTTTACTTTAAGACATGGTCAGTCAATCTGGATAATGTCAACCACTTTGAAAGTTTTTCAATTGCAGTTGCAAAGACCAAGAGCTATGAAGAGACTGGCTCTCATGAGGACCACCACAGGAAAGGGAGACCCGTAAGTTCATTAGAGTTAACTGCTCCTCAGATTGCAGGCCAAATAAATGCTTCAGAGTTCAAAGAACAGACACCTCTCAACATCAACTTTTCAGAGGAGACTGTGTGAATCGGGCCTCCATGGTTGAGTTGCTGCAAAGAAACCACTACTAAAGGACACCAATAATAAGAAGACTTGCTTGGGCCAAGAAACACGAGCAATAGACATTAAACCAGTGGAAATCTAAGTCCAAATTTGAGATTTTTGGTTCCAACCGCTGTGTCTTTGTGAAACGCAGAGTAGGTGAACAATTGATCTCTGCATGTGTGGTTCATACCATGAAGCGTGGGGGTGCTTTGCTGGTAACACTTGGTGAATTATTTAGAATTCAAGGCACACTTAACCAGCATTACTACCACAACATTCTGCATCAATTTGCCAGTCCCACTAAGCACAAACCAGATGGGAATTAATTTTGTTTTTCATCAGGACAATGACTGAACACACCTCCAGGCTGTGTAATGGCAGACAACAAGTGCTCAGCATATGTGGGAACTCCTTCAAGATTGTTGTTAAAGCATTCCAGGTGAAGTTGGTTGAGAGCGTGCCCAGAGTGTGCAAAGCTGTCAAGGCAAAGGGGGTTTACTTTGAAGAATCTCAAATAAAATATATTTTGATTTAACACTTTTGGTTACTACATGATTTTATAGTAATGTTTTAACTATTATTCTACAATGTAAAAAAAATAAAAACCATTGAATGAGTCACTCATCTCATGACTAGTACTGTATATTTCTGAAGCTGTATTCCATAGTCCCTCAGCTGCACTTACATCCCCACTTGATTTTAAACATTGAATTTGAAAAAAAAAAAACTCTTTTACCCCCGTTAGTTTTTATACTGTAGCATGTGGTTGTCATTCGACTGATAAAGATGGGAGACGAGCTTAAATTTAGGGTTGCAATGTGTCCTCTGCAGCAGTGACGATGTTCTTAAGTGGGTACCTTAGGAGAATGTGCCGTGGGCACGGTGTGTTTCTGTGAGACTGTGACAGAAGTGTTGAGCTGATATGGAGAGGGTCTCTGTTCTCTCTGCGTCATTGCCACTTACCACGCTGCGTTGTGAAAGATTACAAACCCTCAGCAAGACTTCAGCTATTTATAATTGGAGACAACTTAGCTGTGTTTTTAACAGTGCCTTCACATTAATCAAAAAGCACAATGTAGTGACTTGTAATCAATAACAAACATATATCAAATGCAACCTTAACAGTAATAGAAAATGTTGACTATATTGCTGTATTGTTATGGCTTTCCACTGCCATATACTGTATGTTGTCCTTTTTCCAGGGCCTGGATGGAGAGCAGAGATCAGACCAGAAAACCACCCCCTCGTTGACTTTGACTTTGACGTGGTGATTGGCGCAGATGGACGCAGAAACACGCTAGACGGTGAGCAGAACACATGATGGAGACGTTATTTGCTCTACACACGATGTTTGACTGTGTAAACATTTAAAGTTGTCTGTAAGACTCTTGGGCATGGCTGAAGTTGCACACCTGAACAATATAAGCCTGGTCTTGGAAACATGTTCAACTAAAGGAGCAAAAACAACAATTTGTCCCTTAGCTTGCCAGTCATAAACACTTTATGGTCATGAAATGCTTTCAATTTCAGTCATGTCTTAAGGGGTAAAGTCCAATAGAGCTGCACACAAGTTGTTCCAGGATGTGAGAGAACATGCCTGAGGGAATAGGTTGTACTGGGCTATTAACCTACATTTTTGTCAAATAAAAAGTGGTAATTAAACAACTAATTGACCAACATTTAATTTGTATTTTTTTCGAGCCCAACTCTCCGTTTCTCTAGAGAAATCCAATCATTCACAAGAGAAATCAAGAAGTATGTGGGACGCTGGGCTGAAGGGAGTTGTAGTTTTCATTAAGCAAATATTCAACCTAGTTTAACACAAACTTGGTTATTAACTACAATGACCATAATGTATTGCACCTGTTTTTTCCAAGTCAGCCAGATGGATACACTGTTATGCCTGCTAGGTTAGCTACACACAGACCATGAGAGAGGAATGAACACAACGATGAGAGAGAGGGATCGAGACAAGTCATACTTTAACGAACTATCTACTTTGCACTAGTAAAACTATTTTGTCAGACAGCTCTGCAGCATACTTTGGCTGGCTAGCCTAGCTAAATTGGATGACTGAAGATGGCACAAAGATAACATTGGGTGGCTGCTACTGCCTGAGCAGAGATGTGAAGATGTTTTTAAAGAATTAAAAATAATAGTAATCAAAAACAAAGTAATACACACTTAAATATTGTATTACTTCAATAGGAAGTTACTATGATGTCTACAGTATGTGGATATGACAGACAATGGAACATTTTCATTGTTTTGGCAATTGAATGTTCACTATTTTTGGCTTTGGAATTTCTATTAAAAAGCTAATTGAAATCAAGCCGTGATAATTTTAGAGTACTTGTCTTCATCTGCAGTTAACTCTATATAGTGCATGTTATCTTTGACCTGTGTCAGAGCACATTACCCAGAAGTCTCCCGGAGAAGATGAACAGCTGGTATACAGATGGAATCTGGTCATGTGACTGGTGAAAGTCTATTACAGTATTTGGATAAGTCTTGAGTGTAGTCTGTATCTAAAAAAGAAAATGCATGGGTTAGTTGTCACCCAGACAGGAGTATTGCTCAGACAAAGTTTGAAGGTAGTATTTTAAAATGCCCCTAATGCTTTTTGTTCTATATCATCATCTTAACCTTTACCAGCCTGTTTTTCCTTAACACTATGTAATAAAAAAGTATTGTTCTGACTTATCACAATCTGACTCAGTTTAATCTGGTATAAAATGATTAACTTCCTAGATGTTGAGTGTCATCAGAACAATAACGATGTTTTGCCGCATACTGTAGGTTTCAGGAGGAAAGAGTTCCGGGGCAAGCTGGCCATAGCCATCACAGCCAACTTCGTTAACAGGAATACCACAGCCGAGGCCAAGGTGGAGGAGATCAGCGGCGTGGCCTTCATCTTCAACCAGAAGTTCTTCCTGGAGCTCAAAGAGGAAACCGGTGGGCCATCTCACAAACCTGACCCCACACACACCTTCTGTACCACTCTGCAGGGCATTGACCTCTAGCCAAGCCTTAGACCTGTTTGTGCGGTCTTGCCAACTCTTATGGTCTTTGATGTGCGATCAGGCTAATTTACCTGGAATGGTGATACCCTAGGTGTCATCACATCAGTCCATTGGGAACCGCAATAAAATGTTTTAATCCATGAAACCAGTGTGTCTCCTACAAAGGGAGTGTTTTGCTGAAGTACCAGCAGATAAGATGTTTCCCATGCTAACACACCATGGAGGATCTAGTGCTGCTGATTCAAGCAGCCTGCTTGGCTTTGTGACGTTCAGCAGTGTGAAGACAGGCTGGAATCTCCTCCCTTCAAATCACCTCTTAATGAAAGGGTCGTGTACCATCACTCACATTGGTCATGATACACACCGCATTTGGGACATGATCCTCCCACTGGCCGTGTCAAACAATTTGGTTGTATGGTCAACATGACTGACATAGTTTTTATGAAGCTTTGTGTTGTCTTGTGATTGCAGGGATTGATCTGGAGAACATTGTGTACTACAGAGACCACACACACTATTTTGTGATGACCGCAAAGAAGCAGAGTCTGCTGGACAAGGGAGTCATCATTTATGTGAGTTTTGTTTTGCTACTTTGTGCTCAATATGCCACTCTCCCACAGCGCAGATATTTACAGCTGTGCCATTGTGCCCCATCTGCCAGAGGGTGCTAAATCGCAGCCGTGGCATTAAACTGGGAATAAAAACACAAGACTAGATGTATTTGTGCGGGTAATATGTGTTGCTGGGTGAGAAGGATGTGTTGGAGAGGAGGGGTCTTAACTAGATGTGTGTGTGGACGCACGCGTTTAACTAGACGTGTGTGTGTGTGTGGACGCACGCGTTTAACTAGACATGTGTGTGTGTGTGGACGCACGCGTTTAACTAGACGTGTGTGTGTGTGGACGCACGCGTTTAACTAGACGTGTGTGTGTGTGGACGCACGCGTTTAACTAGACGTGTGTGTGTGTGGACGCACGCGTTTAACTAGATGTGTGTGTGTGTGGACGCACGCGTTTAACTAGACGTGTGTGTGTGTGTGGACGCACGCGTTTAACTAGACGTGTGTGTGTGTGTGTGTGTGTGTGTGGACGCACGCGTTTAACTAGACGTGTGTGTGTGGACGCACGCGTTTAACTAGACGTGTGTGTGTGTGGACGCACGCGTTTAACTAGACGTGTGTGTGTGTGGACGCACGCGTTTAACTAGACGTGTGTGTGTGTGGACGCACGCGTTTAACTAGACGTGTGTGTGTGTGTGTGGACGCGTTTAACTAGACGTGTGTGTGTGTGTGGACGCACGCGTTTAACTAGACGTGTGTGTGTGTGTGTGTGTGTGTGGACGCACGCGTTTAACTAGACGTGTGTGTGTGTGTGGACGCACGCGTTTAACTAGACGTGTGTGTGTGTGTGTGGACGCACGCATTTAACTAGACGTGTGTGTGTGTGGACGCACGCGTTTAACTAGACGTGTGTGTGTGTGTGTGGACGCGTTTAACTAGACGTGTGTGTGTGTGTGGACGCACGCGTTTAACTAGACGTGTGTGTGTGTGTGTGTGTGTGTGGACGCACGCGTTTAACTAGACGTGTGTGTGTGTGTGTGGACGCACGCGTTTAACTAGACGTGTGTGTGTGTGTGGACGCACGCGTTTAACTAGACGTGTGTGTGTGTGTGGACGCACGCGTTTAACTAGACGTGTGTGTGTGTGTGGACGCACGCGTTTAACTAGACGTGTGTGTGTGTGTGTGTGTGTTTGTGTGGACGCACACGTTTAACTAGACGTGTGTGTGTGTGTGTGTGTGTGTGTGGACGCACGCGTTTAACTAGACGTGTGTGTGTGTGGACGCACGCGTTTAACTAGACGTGTGTGTGTGTGTGTGTGTGTGTGTGTGGACGCACGCGTTTAACTAGACGTGTGTGTGGACGCACGCGTTTAACTAGACGTGTGTGTGTGTGTGGACGCACGCGTTTAACTAGACGTGTGTGTGTGTGTGTGTGTGTGTGTGTGGACGCACGCGTTTAACTAGACGTGTGTGTGTGGACGCACGCGTTTAACTAAACGTGTGTGTGTGTGGACGCACGCGGTTAACTAGACGTGTGTGTGTGTGTGTGTGTGTGGACGCACGCGTTTAACTAGACGTGTGTGTGTGTGTGGACGCACGCGTTTAACTAGACGTGTGTGTGTGTTTGTGTGGACGCACACGTTTAACTAGACGTGTGTGTGTGTGGACGCACGCGTTTAACAAGACGTGTGTGTGTGTGTGTGTGGACGCACGCGTTTAACTAGACGTGTGTGTGTGTGTGTGTGTGGACGCACGCGTTTAACTAGACGTGTGTGTGTGTGTGTGTGTGTGTGGACGCACGCGTTTAACTAGACGTGTGTGTGTGTGGACGCACGCGTTTAACTAGACGTGTGTGTGTGGACGCACGCGTTTAACTAGACGTGTGTGTGTGTGTGTGTGTGTGGACGCACGCGTTTAACTAGACGTGTGTGTGTGTGTGTGTGGACGCACGCGTTTAACTAGACGTGTGTGTGTGTGTGTGGACGCACGCGTTTAACTAGACGTGTGTGTGTGTGTGTGGACGCACGCGTTTAACTAGACGTGTGTGTGTGTGTGTGTGTGTGGACGCACGCGTTTAACTAGACGTGTGTGTGTGTGTGTGTGTGTGTGTGTGTGTGTGTGTGTGTGTGTGTGTGTGGACGCACGCGTTTAACTAGACGTGTGTGTGTGTGTGTGTGTGTGGACGCACGCGTTTAACTAGACGTGTGTGTGTGTGTGTGTGTGTGGACGCACGCGTTTAACTAGACGTGTGTGTGTGGACGCACGCGTTTAACTAGACGTGTGTGTGTGGACGCACGCGTTTAACTAGACGTGTGTGTGTGGACGCACGCGTTTAACTAGACGTGTGTGTGTGGACGCACGCGTTTAACTAGACGTGTGTGTGTGGACGCACGCGTTTAACTAGACGTGTGTGTGTGGACGCACGCGTTTAACTAGACGTGTGTGTGGACGCACGCGTTTAACTAGACGTGTGTGTGTGGACGCACGCGTTTAACTAGACGTGTGTGTGTGTGTGTGTGGACGCACGCGTTTAACTAGACGTGTGTGTGTGGACGCACGCGTTTAACTAGACGTGTGTGTGTGTGTGTGTGGACGCACGCGTTTAACTAGACGTGTGTGTGTGTGTGTGTGTGTGTGTGTGGACGCACGCGTTTAACTAGACGTGTGTGTGTGTGTGTGGACGCACGCGTTTAACTAGACGTGTGTGTGTGTGTGGACGCACGCGTTTAACTAGACGTGTGTGTGTGTGTGTGTGGACGCACGCGTTTAACTAGACGTGTGTGTGTGGACGCACGCGTTTAACTAGACGTGTGTGTGTGGACGCACGCGTTTAACTAGACGTGTGTGTGTGGACGCACGCGTTTAACTAGACGTGTGTGTGTGGACGCACGCGTTTAACTAGACGTGTGTGTGTGGACGCACGCGTTTAACTAGACGTGTGTGTGTGGACGCACGCGTTTAACTAGACGTGTGTGTGTGGACGCACGCGTTTAACTAGACGTGTGTGTGTGGACGCACGCGTTTAACTAGACGTGTGTGTGTGGACGCACGCGTTTAACTAGACGTGTGTGTGTGGACGCACGCGTTTAACTAGACGTGTGTGTGTGGACGCACGCGTTTAACTAGACGTGTGTGTGTGGGACGCACGCGTTTAACTAGACGTGTGTGTGTGTGATGGACGCACGCGTTTAACTAGACGTGTGTGTGGACGCACGCGTTTAACTAGACGTGTGTGTGGACGCACGCGTTTAACTAGACGTGTGTGTGGACGCACGCGTTTAACTAGACGTGTGTGTGGACGCACGCGTTTAACTAGACGTGTGTGTGGACGCACGCGTTTAACTAGACGTGTGTGTGTGTAGACGCACGCGTTTAACTAGACGTGTGTGTGTGTGTGTGGACGCACGCGTTTAACTAGACGTGTGTGTGTGTGTGTGTGTGGACGCACGCGTTTAACTAGACGTGTGTGCGTGTGGACGCACGCGTTTAACTAGACGTGTGTGCGTGTGGACGCACGCGTTTAACTAGACGTGTGTGCGTGTGTGTGTGGACGCACGCGTTTAACTAGACGTGTTTAACTATGTGTCAGTCGGCACCAGTGATTACCCCGCCCCATTTCATTAGCATCCACAGGGAGGCACATCTCTCTCAAACCCAGCATGTTTGGGAGAGAGGCCCAGACAGTCGGCAACGGCCTCGTTTTCATGAGTTATAACGATGAGTATTCTCTCTCTACAGGAAGTAGTGTCCTCTGAGAGGATAAGGGTGATTGGTGGTGTTATTATTACAACAGTACTCATTGTATCAGGACGAGGTCTATTAACAGACACAGCCCTCCCAGGCTTCATTTCCATATCAGATGTTTTGTTTCCGAAGGCTCGTTTTCATTTCATATCCTCACTTTGTGAAGATCGAGTCCTCATCCCTCCTGCTCTGAATGTGACTTCCGTATGTCGTCTTAACTCTAATTATTGCACTGCTGCCTTGACTGATTAGTTGTCATCAAGCTCTTGAATTGCATCTTAGTTCCTACAATGAAAATAAGTTTTGATAAAATAATGGTGATTGCCTGTGTTAGCGTTGATCTGTAAGAATAATGGGGTAGAAGTGTAACCCCTGTAATTGCTTGTTCCCTGAGGTGAGACCTGTTCCTTTTGATGTTTCAGCAGCTGGCCCCAGTTATAGTCTACAACCATCTCTATGGCTGCAACTAGGGCCTGGTGAAGGTAGAGCTCTGATCCTTTCGGAGCAATACCACTGATTTCCCATCAACCCTCCCTTTTTCTTGTCCTGCAGGATCACGTTGAAACAGAGAAGCTGCTGGGCCGAGACAACGTGAACCAGGAGGCTCTTCTCTCCTACGCCCGTGAGGCGGCCGACTTTGGCACCAACTACCAGTTGCCCTCTCTAGACTACGCCATCAACCACTGCAGCCAGCCCGACGTGGCCATGTTCGACTTCACCTGCATGTACGCCTCGGAGAACGCAGCTCTTGTCAGGGAGAAGTACGGACACCAGCTACTTGTGTCCCTGGTGGGGGACAGTCTACTGGAGGTGAAGGGGGGGGGTTGTAGAAAAATGTAGCAGAAAACAAAGACTCATTTCTTATTGGACAACTTAAGGTTTTTCCTCTGTTTCAAATTGTTTTTCATCTCTTTGGTGCCTAATAAATATGACGCAGGTATAGATCACTGTTCATTTCATTCCTCGCTCTAGTGCCAGTAGATATTTAAAGCTTTGCCTAAATGTCTCAAGTCACAAGAGCCAACAGTAGATGTGTTGTATGTGCAATTAAATCCTGTTTCAACTTGTTTGAAGAAACAAATGTGGGAATGGTTTTCTGGGGATGGTTTTCCTTTGGGGTGGTTCCAGTAGAGCAGATGAGCATGGTTTTCCTTTGGGGTGGTTCCAGTAGATCAGATGAGCATGGTTTTCCTTTGGGGTGGTTCCAGTAGATCAGATGAGGATGGTTTTCCTTTGGGGTGGTTCCAGTAGATCAGATGAGCATGGTTTCCCCCACACATTCCCTATTGGCAGATTCAGAAAATTTCTAGTTTGCTTATTGTCGCTCAACTACTGGTGTGTCTCCTGAATGTATTGACCCTGTACATGTTCTCTTTCTCTAGCCCTTCTGGCCCATGGGGACTGGCTGTGCTCGAGGCTTCCTGGCTGCCTTTGACACGGTGTGGATGGTGAGGGGCTGGGTGCAGGGCAAGACCCCCCTGGAGATCCTGGCAGAAAGGTACTACAGTAGGCTGTGACTGAAGGGATGTGACTGAAGTAATATGTAAGTCCACACACAGACCTAATGGGATGAGTTTCTATGACTTCATCCATAATGATGAGAAACTAGTTTCAGTAACTGAAAAAATTGCTGTCAGGTGTCTACATTCAAATTAGGATTAGATCCATGTTACAGGTTAGTAAATGTTTGGTTATCCTATTGGTGGACATTAAGGTGATTGTTTTTATTTTATTATTAAAGCATTTTTTGTGGTGTTTACTGTTCCCCAATGTAACAGGTCATCTGTTGTTTTGCTTTTAACAGAAAATGAATGATCATCTTCTGTTACGTTTGTAGGGAGAGTCTCTACAGGCTATTACCCCAAACAACGACAGAGAACATCTCAAAGAACTTTGAGCAGTACACCATTGACCCGGTAACACGGTATCCCAACCTCAACTCCAGCTGTGTCAAGCCACATCAGGTCTGTCTGAGATGGAGAGTACCTCACACTTTAAACAGGTTGTTTTATTTAGAACAGTTGACATTAACATGCTTGACATGTATTGACATTTTCATGTTAAAGAAACTCATCACGCGAGCTCTCTCTCTCAGGTGTGTCACCTGTTCTTAGACGGGCAGCAGGACTCCTATCCTCTGGAATGCTGTGGACCCACACATAGATCTGTCAGTCTCTCCAGACGAGGTGAGTCTTCACGAAAACAGACTGACCACAGTCTGAGACCTGGCATTTCTCAGGCCTGTCATCTCTGACTAACCCATGTCTGATGCATCATCCTCTAATCATATCACAGGCTCAGACACAGCCAGGACATAGAAATACATTACGTCTGCAGTTCCACCCATCATGGATCATTGACTTGAATGGGAACGTCTGTTCTACAGGTAGCCTAGTGGTTAAGAGCGTTGGGCTAGTAACCGAAAGGTCGCTGTTCAGTCTGTTAGGGGATTCGAACCAATCTGTTTATGTGCCCTTGAGCAAGGCACTAAATGCTAATTGCTCTGGATAGCAGTGTCTGCTAAATGACTCAAATTATTTTTGAGTGTATGGGGCAGGAGCTGACCGTGAGGATCGGTCATTAGGACATAATGGCTCCTCGTGACGTTCTATTGGTACTCTATCTCGTTGTCCAATGAACTTTCCTCAGCTGACAGTTGTTCCTTTTTGTTATCACAGTTACAGGCTGGCACATTAAACAGGGTCAAACATGCCCAACAAAAGTGTGTGCTGACCTACGTTTCCCTTCCCTCATACTCCCTTAACTTTGAGGTGTTATTACACCACTGTGATGTCTATGAACTGTAGCCTGGTGTGTTTATCTTTCTCCGTGGGTTTTGTTATTTGGTGAGGATGTCAGTGATTGGCTGACTGATTGGTTGACCCCTCTTCTTCCAGAGTCGGACATCCGGCCAAGCCGCCTCCTCACCTGGTGTCAGAAGCAGACTCTGGGTTATAGAGGCGTGGACGTCACCAACCTCACCTCCTCCTGGAAGAGTGGCCTGGCGCTCTGTGCTCTTATACACCTCATGCGACCTGACCTCATGTGAGAGAACACACATATGTATATACATTGTATACACACACACATTGTACACACACACACAGTCGTGGTCTTAACGCCATCATCAAAGCACACACTGGTTATCATCTTGTCTGTGACCGTGCACTGCCTTTGGTTCTGTCACATGTTATGCTGTTAAATGTCAACAGTGACATTGATTATTCTGTTGACAAAACTTCTGTTAAACTTAAGGTGTGGGACTCAAGTTAAACTGTCCTGAACTTTGTAGGAAACAGCTAGATTTGTCTATGTAGAGAAATGGCCCAAACCACACAAAGGAAAGAGCATCATATTGCACTCCAAATGTTTATAAAGTATTTGAACTTACAGTATTAGATACTGACTGCACTTATGAGCACCACGCCTTGAAATGTTTCTGGTTTACCTAAATGATAAATGGGTTTTTATCCCTTACGCTGTGTCAAATGGGTCTTATCCCTTACGCTGTGTCAAATGGGTCTTATCCCTTACGCTGTGTCAAATGGGTCTTATCCCTTACGCTGTGTCAAATGGGTCTTATCCCTTACGCTGTGTCAAATGGGTCTTATCCCTTACGCTGTGTCAAATGGGTCTTATCCCTTACGCTGTGTCAAATGGGTCTTATCCCTTACGCTGTGTCAAATGGGTCTTATCCCTTACGCTGTGTCAAATGGGTCTTATCCCTTACGCTGTGTCAAATGGGTCTTATTTATCCCTTACGCTGTGTCAAATGGGTCTTATTTATCCCTTACGCTGTGTCGATGCAGTCTGAGAGGGCTGGGGATGCAGTCGTGATGACCTCATCCCTCTGGCTCTGGCTCTAGCTCCCAATTGGGTAATCCCACCCACCTTCCTTTCTGTGTCACCTTTTATTGAAAGGAAACATGTTCATAACATTACTAGGGCTGTTGCGAAGGGCCTGAGATCTCACCTTTTCAGTTCCCCTTTCATCGCTCTGGTGTGGAAAGCAGAACGATATAAAATGCATCATTAAACCAACATTCTCACTTCATCGGGGAAACATCTTTATTGAGATCTTATAGGATGTAAACCTGATGCCTCTTCTCTTTCTCTCTCTCCATCCTAGTGACTTTGACTCCCTGAATGAGGAGGACTCAGCCAAGAACAACCAGCTGGCCTTTGACATAGCAGAGCGTGAATTTGGTATCCAGCCTGTGACCACGGGGAAGGAGATGGCTCTGGACCAGGACCCAGACAAGCTGATGATGGTGCTGTACATCTCTAAGGTTTACGAGATGTTCCGCAACTCACCTGCATCCATCACTGGTAGGCTGCTGTTCTGGGTCGTTCTCTCACGCCTCATCTGATGCCACAGTACAACACACTTCCAGAAGTAGCTACTGCATACACGGCCCCTGCTCAAGAGTCTACTTCCTGAAGCGCCAGAAATGTAAACTCCATGCACAACAGTTACATAATGGTACCCGATATTCCGAAGTGTTACCTACCATACTACATATGGAAAATAATGTTGCTATAATGCCTACTATTCTCCATAAATTACTCCATAAATGTGGAGTTTTACTACTTCTAAGGTATGCTATATTTCAGTTACATGCAGTATTCTGAAGGTTAGATTGAGGTAAGCTTCAATCCATAATGAGGATGGTGTGTGACTGAACGGTTATGACTTTGCGTCTGTCATGGTAGGATAGGATTGCATGTTACACATACAGTTGAAGTTGGAAGTTTACATACACCTTAGCCAAATACATTTAAACTCCGTTTTTCACAATTCCTGACATTTAATCCTAGTAAAAATTCCCTGTCTTAGGTCAGTTAGGATCACCACTTTATTTTAAGAATTTGAAATGTCAGAATAATAGTAGAGAATGATTTCAGCTTTTATTTCTTTCATCACATTCCCAGTGGGTCAGAAGTTTACATACACTCAATTAGTATTTGGTAGCATTGCCTTTAAATTGTTTAACTTGGGACAAACGTTTTAGGTAGCCTTCCACAAGCTTCCCACAACAAGTTGGGTGAATTTTGGCCCATTCCTCCTGACAGAGCTGGTGTTTCTGAGTCAGGTTTGTAGGTCTCCTTGCTCGCACACTGTTTTTCAGTTCTGCCCACAAATTTTCTATAGGATTGAGGTCAAGGCTTTGTGATGGCCACTCCAATACCTTGACTTTGTTGTCCTTAAGCCATTTTGCCACAACTTTAGAAATATGCTTGGGGTCATTGTCCATTTGGAAGACCGATTTGCAACCAAGCTTTAACCTCCTGACTGATGTCTTGAGATGTTGCTTCAATATATCCACATAATTTTCCTCACGCATGATACTATCTATTTTGTGAAGTGCACCAGTCCCTCCTGCAGCAAAGCACCCCCACAACATCATGATGCCATCCCCGTGCTTCACGGTTGGGATGGTGTTCTCAGGCTTGCAAGCCTCCCCCTTTTTCCTCCAAACATAACAATGGTCATTATGGCCAAACAGTTTTGTTTTTGTTTCATCAGACCAGAGGACATTTCTCCAAAAAGTACGATCTTTGTCCCCATGTGCAGTTGCAAACCGTAGTCTGGCTTTTTTATGCCGGTTTTGGAGCAGTGGCTTCTTCCTTGCTGAGCAGCCTTTCAGGTTATGTCGATATAGGACTAGTTTTTACTGTGGATATAGATACTTTTGTACCTGTTTCCTCCAGCATCTTCACGAGGTCCTTTGCTGTTGTTCTGGGATTGATTTGCACTTTTCGCACCAAAGTACGTTCATCTCTAGGAGACAGAACGTGTCTCCTTCCTGTTTATACTTGTGTACTATTGTTTATACAGATGAACGTGGTACCTTTTGGAAATTGCTGGATGAACCAGACTTGTGGAGGTCCACAATTTACTTTCTGAGGTCTTGGCTGATTTCATTTGATTTTCCCATGATGTCAAGCAAAGAGGCACTGAGTTTGAAGGTAGGCCTTGAAATACTTCCACAGGTACACATCCAATTGACTCAAATGATGTCAATTGGTTTATCAGAAGCTTCTAAAGCTTTATTTTCAGCTTGGAAAATGTTCTGGAATTTTCCAAGCTGTTTAAAGGCACAGTCAATTTAGAGTATGTTAACTTCTGACCCACTGGAATTGTGATTAAGTGAAATAATCTGTCTGTAAACAATTGTTGGAAAAATTACTTGTCATGCACAAAATAGTTGTCCTAACTGACTTCCAAAACTATAGTTTGTTAAAAAGACATTTTCTGGAGTGGTTAAAAAAAACGAGGTGTAATGACTCCAACCTAAGTGTATGTAAACTTAGGATTTCAACTGTACATGTAGGCCCCAGTTCAGGTCACCTCACGCTCATGGTAATAATAATGCCTCTATGAGCTATATGGCTGCCTTTATAGAATACAGAAGGCGTTATGGCATTTCATTCAACAAAAATACTGATGATTTAGCCAGATAATTGGTTAATGGGGGGAACTAATGGGTAATGCCCTCACAATAGTCTGACACTTGATTAATCATCTTGAACCAGTTTCCAACTGTGGATACTGTAGTCTTGTTTGCTTTTATTTTCACATTTTTCTATCTGGTTACCCTCTTGATTTGGCTTGACCTGGTTTGGATGGTTTAATATGGTATGTGTATTATAGTATATCACGTATCAAAATGCTCATTACAACACGCTGCTATGATTTGTTACAGGTACAAGGGAAACGGATGAGAACAATGAGGACTATTCATCCGAGTCTGCAAACTCAGTTTACAACTTAATGAACCAAACACAGCCAAGAAAGAGGATCCCAAAGGTAACATGAGCTCGCTCGCTCTCTCTCCCTCTTGCTCGCTCGCTCTCTCTCCCTCTTGCTCGCTCGCTCTCTCTCCCTCTTGCTCGCTCGCTCTCTCTCCCTCTTGCTCGCTCGCTCTCTCTCCCTCTTGCTCGCTCGCTCTCTCTCCCTCTTGCTCGCTCGCTCTCTCTCCCTCTTGCTCGCTCGCTCTCTCTCCCTCTTGCTCGCTCGCTCTCTCTCCCTCTTGCTCGCTCGCTCGCTCTCTCTCCCTCTTGCTCGCTCGCTCGCTCTCTCTCCCTCTTGCTCGCTCGCTCGCTCTCTCTCCCTCTTGCTCGCTCGCTCGCTCTCTCTCCCTCTTGCTCGCTCGCTCGCTCTCTCTCCCTCTTGCTCGCTCGCTCTCTCTCCCTCTTGCTCGCTCGCTCGCTCTCTCTCCCTCTTGCTCGCTCGCTCGCTCTCTCTCCCTCTTGCTCGCTCGCTCGCTCTCTCTCCCTCTTGCTCGCTCGCTCGCTCTCTCTCCCTCTTGCTCGCTCGCTCTCTCTCCCTCTTGCTCGCTCGCTCGCTCTCTCTCCCTCTTGCTCGCTCGCTCGCTCTCTCTCCCTCTTGCTCGCTCGCTCGCTCTCTCTCCCTCTTGCTCGCTCGCTCGCTCTCTCTCCCTCTTGCTCGCTCGCTCGCTCTCTCTCCCTCTTGCTCGCTCGCTCGCTCTCTCTCCCTCTTGCTCGCTCGCTCTCTCTCCCTCTTGCTCGCTCGCTCGCTCTCTCTCCCTCTTGCTCGCTCGCTCGCTCTCTCTCCCTCTTGCTCGCTCGCTCGCTCTCTCTCCCTCTTGCTCGCTCGCTCGCTCTCTCTCCCTCTTGCTCGCTCGCTCTCTCTCCCTCCTCGCTCGCTCGCTCTCTCTCCCTCTTGCTCGCTCTCTCTCCCTCTTGCTCGCTCTCTCTCCCTCTTGCTCGCTCTCTCTCCCTCTTGCTCGCTCTCTCTCCCTCTTGCTCGCTCTCTCTCCCTCTTGCTCGCTCTCTCTCCCTCTTGCTCGCTCTCTCTCCCTCTTGCTCGCTCTCTCTCCCTCTTGCTCGCTCTCTCTCTCGCTCGCTCGCTCGCTCTCTCTCCCGCTCGCTCGCTCGCTCTCTCTCCCTCTCGCTCGCTCTCTCCCGCTCGCTCGCTCTCTCTCTCTCCCGCTCGCTCGCTCGCTCTCTCTCCCGCTCGCTCTCTCCCGCTCGCTCGCTCTCTCTCTCTCCCGCTCGCTCTCTCCCGCTCGCTCGCTCGCTCTCTCCCGCTCGCTCGCTCGCTCTCTCCCTCTCGCTCGCTCGCTCTCTCTCCCGCTCGCTCGCTCGCTCTCACTCCCTCTCGCTCCCTCTCTCTCCCGCTCGCTCCCTCTCCCTCTCTCTCCCGCTCGCTCCCTCTCTCTCCCGCTCGCTCGCTCTCTCTCCCGCTCGCTCTCTCTCCCGCTCGCTCTCTCTCCCGCTCTCTCTCTCTCTCGCTCGCTCTCTCTCCCGCTCGCTCTCTCTCCCGCTCGCTCTCTCTCCCGCTCGCTCTCTCTCTCTCCTCTCTCTCGCTCGCTCGCTCTCGCTCTCTCTCCCTCTCTCTCCCTCTCGCTCTCTCTCCCGCTCGCTCTCTCGCTCTCTCTCCCTCTCGCTCTCTCTCCCGCTCGCTCTCTCTCTCCCGCTCGCTCGCTCTCTCTCCCGCTCGCTCTCTCTCTCTCCCGCTCGCTCTCTCTCTCCCGCTCGCTCGCTCTCTCTCCCGCTCGCTCCTCTCTCGCTCGCTCGCTCTCTCTCCCGCTCGCTCGCTCGCTCTCCCTCCCGCTCGCTCGCTCGCTCTCTCTCCCGCTCGCTCGCTCGCTCTCTCTCCCGCTCGCTCGCTCGCTCTCTCTCCCGCTCGCTCGCTCGCTCTCTCTCCCGCTCGCTCGCTCGCTCTCTCTCCCGCTCGCTCGCTTTCTCTCCCGCTCGCTCTCTCTCCCGCTCGCTCGCTCTCTCTCCCGCTCGCTCTCTCTCTCCCGCTCGCTCTCTCTCTCCCGCTCGCTCTCTCCCCCGCTCGCTCTCTCCCCCGCTCGCTCTCTCTCCCGCTCTCTCTCTCCCGCTCTCTCTCTCCGCTCGCTCGCTCGCTCTCTCGCTCTCTCTCCCGCTCGCTCGCTCGCTCGCTCGCTCTCTCTCCCGCTCGCTCGCTCTCTCTCCCGCTCGCTCGCTCTCTCTCCCGCTCGCTCGCTCTCTCTCCCGCTCGCTCGCTCTCTCTCCCGCTCGCTCTCTCTCCCGCTCGCTCGCTCTCTCTCCCCTCGCTCGCTCTCTCTCCCGCTCGCTCTCTCCCCCGCTCGCTCTCTCTCCCGCTCTCTCTCTCCCGCTCTCTCTCTCCCGCTCTCTCTCTCCCGCTCTCTCTCTCCCGCTCGCTCGCTCGCTCTCTCGCTCTCTCTCCCGCTCGCTCGCTCTCTCTCCCGCTCGCTCGCTCTCTCTCCCGCTCGCTCGCTCTCTCTCCCGCTCGCTCGCTCTCTCTCCCGCTCGCTCGCTCTCTCTCCCTCTCGCTCGCTCGCTCTCTCTCCCTCTCGTTCGCTCGCTCTCTCTCCCTCTCGTTCGCTCGCTCTCTCTCCCTCTCGTTCGCTCGCTCTCTCTCCCTCTCGTTCGCTCGCTCTCTCTCCCTCTCGTTCGCTCGCTCTCTCCCTCTCGTTCGCTCGCTCTCTCTCCCTCTCGTTCGCTCGCTCTCTCCCTCTCGTTCGCTCGCTCTCTCCCTCGCTCGCTCTCTCTCCCGCTCGCTCGCTCTCTCTCCCTCTCGCTCGCTCTCTCTCCCGCTCGCTCTCTCTCGCTCGCTCTCTCTCGCTCTCTCTCCCGCTCGCTCTCTCTCCCGCTCGCTCTCTCTCCCTCTCGCTCGCTCTCTCTCCCTCTCGCTCTCTCTCTCTCTCGCTCTCTCTCTCTCCCTCTCGCTCCCTCTCGCTCCCTCTCCCTCTCTCTCCCGCTCGCTCCCTCTCTCTCCCGCTCGCTCGCTCTCTCTCCCGCTCGCTCGCTCTCTCTCCCGCTCGCTCGCTCTCTCTCCCGCTCGCTCGCTCTCTCTCCCGCTCGCTCGCTCTCTCTCCCGCTCGCTCGCTCTCTCTCCCGCTCGCTCGCTCTCTCTCCCGCTCGCTCGCTCTCTCTCCCGCTCGCTCGCTCTCTCTCCCGCTCGCTCGCTCTCTCTCCCGCTCGCTCGCTCTCTCTCCCGCTCGCTCGCTCTCTCTCCCGCTCGCTCGCTCTCCCGCCCGCTCGCTCGCTCTCTCTCCCGCTCGCTCGCTCTCCCGCTCGCTCTCTCTCTCCCGCTCGCTCTCTCTCTCCCGCTCGCTCTCTCTCTCCCGCTCGCTCGCTCGCTCTCTCTCTCCCTCTCGCTCTCTCTCCCGCTCGCTCTCTCTCTCTCCCGCTCGCTCGCTCGCTCTCTCTCCCGCTCGCTCTCTCTCTCCCGCTCGCTCTCTCTCTCCCGCTCGCTCGCTCGCTCGCTCGCTCTCTCCCTCCCGCTCGCTCGCTCTCTCTCCCTCTCGCTCTCTCTCCCTCTCGCTCGCTCTCTCTCTCTCCCTCTCCCTCTCCCTCTCCCTCTCGCTCTCGCTCTCGCTCTCTCTCCCGCTCGCTCTCTCTCCCGCTCGCTCTCTCTCCCGCTCGCTCTCTCTCCCGCTCGCTCTCTCTCCCGCTCGCTCTCTCTCCCGCTCGCTCTCTCTCCCGCTCTCGCTCTCCCGCTCGCTCCCTCTCTCTCCCGCTCGCTCCCTCTCTCTCTCTCTCGCTCGCTCCCTCTCTCTCCCGCTCGCTCCCTCTCTCTCCCGCTCGCTCCCTCTCTCTCCCGCTCGCTCCCTCTCTCTCCCGCTCGCTCGCTCTCTCTCCCGCTCGCTCGCTCTCTCTCCCGCTCGCTCTCTCTCCCGCTCGCTCGCTCTCTCTCCCGCTCGCTCGCTCTCTCTCCCGCTCGCTCGCTCTCTCTCCCGCTCGCTCGCTCTCTCTCCCGCTCGCTCGCTCCCGCTCGCTCTCTCTCTCCCGCTCGCTCTCTCTCCCGCTCGCTCTCTCTCCCGCTCGCTCCCTCTCTCTCCCGCTCGCTCTCTCTCCCGCTCGCTCTCTCTCCCGCTCGCTCGCTCTCTCTCCCGCTCGCTCGCTCTCTCTCCCGCTCGCTCGCTCTCTCTCCCGCTCGCTCGCTCTCTCTCCCGCTCGCTCTCTCTCTCCCGCTCGCTCTCTCTCTCCCGCTCGCTTTCTCTCTCCCGCTCGCTCTCTCTCTCCCGCTCGCTCTCTCTCTCCCGCTCGCTCTCACTCTCCCGCTCGCTCTCTCTCTCCCGCTCGCTCGCTCGCTCGCTCTCTCTCTCCCGCTCGCTCTCACTCTCCCGCTCGCTCTCACTCTCCCGCTCGCTCTCTCTCTCCCGCTCGCTCGCTCGCTCTCTCTCTCCCTCTCGCTCTCTCTCCCGCTCGCTCTCTCTCTCTCCCGCTCGCTCGCTCTCTCTCCCGCTCGCTATCTCTCTCCCGCTCGCTATCTCTCTCCCGCTCGCTATCTCTCTCCCGCTCGCTATCTCTCTCCCGCTCGCTCTCTCTCCCGCTCGCTCTCTCTCCCGCTCGCTCTCTCTCCCGCTCGCTCTCTCTCTCCCGCTCGCTCTCTCTCTCCCGCTCGCTCTCTCTCTCCCGCTCGCTCTCTCTCTCCCGCTCGCTCTCTCTCTCCCGCTCGCTCTCTCTCTCCCGCTCGCTCTCTCTCTCCCGCTCGCTCGCTCTCTCCCGCTCGCTCGCTCTCTCTCCCGCTCGCTCTCTCTCTCCCGCTCGCTCGCTCTCTCTCCCGCTCGCTCGCTCGCTCTCTCTCCCGCTCGCTCTCTCGCTCTCTCTCCCGCTCGCTCTCTCTCTCTCTCCCGCCCGCTCGCTCGCTCGCTCGCTCTCTCCCTCCCGCTCGCTCGCTCGCTCTCTCCCTCCCGCTCGCTCTCCCTCTCGCTCGCTCTCTCTCTCCCTCTCGCTCTCGCTCGCTCTCTCCCTCTCGCTCTCGCTCTCGCTCTCTCTCCCGCTCGCTCTCTCTCCCGCTCGCTCTCTCTCCCGCTCGCTCTCTCTCCCGCTCGCTCTCTCTCCCGCACGCTCTCTCTCCCGCTCGCTCTCTCTCCCGCTCGCTCTCTCTCCCGCTCGCTCTCTCTCCCGCTCGCTCGCTCTCTCTCCCGCTCGCTCGCTCGCTCTCCCGCTCGCTCGCTCGCTCTCCCGCTCGCTCGCTCTCTCTCCCGCTCGCTCTCTCTCTCCCGCTCGCTCTCTCTCTCCCGCTCGCTCTCTCTCTCCCGCTCGCTCTCTCTCTCCCGCTCGCTCTCTCTCTCCCGCTCGCTCTCGCTCTCGCGCTCGCTCGCCCTCTCGCGCTCTCTCTCCGGCTTGCGCTCTCTCTCCGGCTTGCGCTCTCTCTCCGGCTTGCGCTTTCTCTCCGGCTTGCGCTCTCTCTCCGGCTTGCGCTCGCTCTCCCTCGCTCTCTCTCGCGCGCTCGCTCGCTCTCCCATGTGCAGGCTTTAAATGGAAAGCATTGCAGCAACAAAGGCGTACATGTAAATCAGATTTAGCCTACGTCAAGTGTTTGTCAACGTAAGTGCATGTTAACTTTGCAGATAAAATCAATTCCTCTGTGCCAATAGGAGAGTAGATAAGGTATGTGAACGAGAGATAATCCAGATCTCACAAGGCATACTTTCTTATGGATAACCCTCAGACTCATAACCTTTTGATTGTGAAGTGAATGAGGGTAAAATAAACCGGTGTATTTTGTACTGCCTTTTCCTCACAGGATGACAAGAGGCTGGAGAAAGATGACCCAATGAGCAAAAGACAAAGAAAGGGCAACTACTTAGAGGAGGTGTGTTTAGTAGCAACAAGTATATCTCTATCACGAGTATGGCTTTAGATGGCACAATTTTAGTAGTGTTAAAGGGACTGCATATTCATTTGGCGCTTTATCTCCATGGCTGGTTATGTCTCCAGTTGTCCTGTCAGAGTGCCCCCCCTGCAGGTGAGGGCGGAGAGCAGAATAAGGTGCGCTCCATGGCCACCCAGCTGCTGGCCAAGATTGAGGAGAATGCGGCGCCTGGCGGTGCCCTGCGCAAAAAGGTGAGCAGCTGTACTGTACTCTGACCAGAAGGGTAAATGGTATGGTCCCTGTACGCTGTGCTGTGTAGAGAAGGTGACAAATATCCCAGTAATGCAGGTAACGTGTATGGTTGCATACTGACTATACTCAATGCGCTCAGTGCTTATGGTTACTGTAAGACTCTTCAGTTCTAGACTCTGTATGTTGGCCCAACATACTACCGTTAAGACTGAATGTTCATGTTGTCCGTACGTTTCTTCTGATGGCTATCTGGTTTTAGAATCTTTACCACTGTACGAGTGCTTGCCGGCAGTCTTTTCAAATGTTTATGAAATTGTATTTTTATTTAGGAGGAGGTTGTGCATTTTAAACCATGATACAGAAGAGAATACAGTATGAAACCCCAGGAAAGGACTGAGTGGCTGTTAGCAGGGCATCTGTTCAAATACTCTAACTAAATGCCTTGAAATATCAGATTATGGCGTTGAATGCCATGGAACACATGCAGTGTAATGGATGACTGCAGTGTGTGGTTTTGAATGGTAGTACAGAAACTAGAGGTTGACCGATTATGATTTTTCAACGCCGATACCGATTATTGGAGGACCAAAAAAGCCGATACCGATTAATCGGCTGATAAAAAAAAAAAATAATAATAATAATAAAAAATAAAAATAAAATATATATATATATATATATATATATATATATATAATAATACATTTTTTTATTAAAACAACAATTTGTAATAATGACAATTACAACAATACTGAATGAACACTAATTTTAACTTAATATAATACATCAATAAAATCTATTTAGTCTCAAATAAATAATGAAACATCTTCAATTTGGTTTAAATAATGCAAAAACTAAGTGTTGGAGAAGAAAGTAAAAGTGCAATATGTACCATGTAAGAAAGCTAACGTTTAAGTTCCTTGCTCAGAACATGAGAACATATGAAAGCTGGTGGTTCCTTTTAACCTCTACCGACCCACCCTCCCGGATCCGGGATCCTCCTCATCAGAAACGCTGACTAGCCTAGCCTAGTGCCACAGGGAATATCATATAATATAATTTCATGAAATCACAAGTCCAATACAGCAAATGAAAGATAAACATCTTGTGAATCCAGCCAACATGTCCGATTTTTTAAATGTTCTACAGCGAAAACACAACACATATTTATGTTAGCGCACCACAATAGCGCAACACACAACGGCATTTTTTTCACCGCAAAGATAGCTTTCACAAAACCCACAAATAGATATAAAATTAATCACTAACCTTTGAACAACTTCATCAGATGACAATCTTATAACATCATGTTATACAATACATTTATGTTTTGTTCGAAAATGTGCATATTTATAGCTACAAATCCTGGTTTTACATTGTGAACATGGCGCAAAAATGCTCAAAATTGTCCGGAGAAATTTTGGAGAGTCACGTAATCTAACAGAAACTCATCATAAACGTTGCTGAAAAATACATGTTGGACATATAATTAAAGATACACTGGTTCTTAATGCAACCGCTGTGTTAGATTTAAAAAAAATACTTTAGTACAAAGTACAGCATGCAATATTCTGAGACAGCGCTCAGCCATTCTCCGCCATGTTGGAGTCAACATTTTCAACAAAAATACGAAATGACATCATAAATATTCTCTTACCTTTGATGAACTTTCATCAGAATGCAGTGCCAGGAGTCCTAGTTCCACAATAAATCGTTGTTTTGTTTTAGAATGTCCATTTCTTCTGTCGAATTAGCAACTTTGGCTAGCATAATGGTGCATGGAATGAAAAATTCCAAAAGTCATAAAAGTCGAATAAACTGGTCAAACTCAGTTGAAAATCCATCTTTAGGATGTTTTTCTCATATGTATCCAATAATGTCCCAGACGGAGCATTTCTTCGTGTCTACCTAACGCATTGCAGAAAATGATATGGTGCTCCCAGGTGCGCAGCAAAATACTGCCAATATGGCTGACCTGTCACTCCAAAAGCTCTCATTCGGTCCCACATCAGGCTAGACACCTCATCCAACTTTCTACTGCCTGTTGACATCTAGTGGAAGGCGTATGAAGTGCATACATATCCATAAATACAAGGCAATTGAATAGGAGCAGCCCTTCAGAGACCCACTTCAGAATTTTCACTTCCTGTGTGGAAGTTTGCCTGACAAATGAGTTCTGTTTTACTCACAGATATAATTCAAACAGTTTTAGAAACTTCAGAGTGTTTTCTATCCAATAGTAATAATAATATGCATATCATATGATCTAGAACAGAGTACGAGGCTGTTTAATTTGGGCACAATATTTTCCCAAAGTGGAAATGACGCCCCCTATTAAGAAGTTTTAACATGAGTCTTCAATATTCCCAGGTAAGAAGTTTTAGGTTGTAGTTATTATAGGAATTATAGGACTATTTCTCTCTACCATTTGTATTTCATATACCTTTGACTATTGGATGTTCTTATAGGCACTTTAGTATTGCCAGTGTAACAGTATAGCTTCCGTCCCTCTCATCGCCCTTACCTGGGCTCGAACCAGGAACACATCGACAACAGCCACCCTGGAAGCATCGTTACCCATCGCTCCACAAAAGCCGCGGCCCTTGCAGAGCAAGGGGAACAACTACTCCAAGTCAGTGACGTCACCGATTGACACGCTATTAGCGCGCACCCCGCTAACTAGCTAGCCATTTCACATCGGTTACACCAGCCTAATCTCGGGAGTTGATAGGCTTGAAGTCATAAACAGCTCAATGCTTGAAGCATTGCGAAGAGCTGCTGGCAAAACGCACGAAAGTGCTGTTTGAATTAATGCTTACGAGCCTGCTGCTGCCTGCCATCGCTCAGTCAGACTGCTCTATCAAATATCAACATCAGAAATACGAGCCTTTGGTCATTAATATGGTCGAATCTGGAAACTATCATCTCGAAAACAAAACGTTTATTCTTTCAGTGAAATATGGAACCGTTCCGTATTTTATCTAACGGGTGGCATCCATAAGTCTATATATTCCTGTTACATTGCACAACCTTCAATGTTATGTCATAATTACGTAAAATTCTGGCAAATTAGTTTGCAACGAGCCAGGCGGCCCAAACTATTGCATATACCCTGACTCTGTGCAATGAATGCAAGAGAAGTGACACAATTTCACCTGGTTAATATTGCCTGCTAACTTGGATTTATTTTAGCTAAATATGCAGGTTTAAAAATATATACTTCTGTGTATTGATTTTAAGAAAGGCATTGATGGTTAGGTATAGTCGTGTATCGATTGTGCTTTTTTTGCAAATACGCTTTTGTTAAATCATCCCCCGTTTGGCGAAGTTGGCTGTCTTTGTTAGGAAGAAATAGGCTTCACGCAGTTTGCAACGAGCCAGGCGGCCCAAACTGCTGCAAATACCCTGACTCTGTTGCAAGAGAAGTGACACAATTACCCTAGTTAAAAGAAATTCATGTTAGCAGTCAATATTAACTAAAAATGCAGGTTTAAAAATATATACTTGTATATTGATTTTAAGAAAGGCATTGATGTTTATGGTTAGGTACACGTTGGAGCAACGACAGTCCTTTTTCGCGAATGCCACCGCATAGATTATATGCAACGCAGGACACGCTAGATAAACTAGTAATATCATCAACCATGTGTAGTTAACTAGTGATTATGATTGATTGTTTTTTATAAGATAAGTTTAATGCTAGCTAGCAACTTACCTTGGCTTCTTACTGCATTTGCGTAACAGGCAGGCTCCTCGTGGAGTGCAATGAGAGGCAGGTGGTTAGAGCGTTGGACTAGTTAACTGTAAGGTTGCAAGATTGAATCCCTGAGCTGACAAAGTAAAAATCTGTCGTTCTGCCCCTGAACAAGGCAGTTGACCCACCGTTCCTAGGCCGTCATTGAAAATAAGAATGTGTTCTTAACTGACTTGCCTAGTTAAATAAAGGTGTAAAAAAAATACCGATTTACGATTGTTATGAAAACTTGAAATCGGCCCTAATTAATCGGCCATTCCGATTAATCGGTCGACCTCTAACAGAAACCAATCATTCTGTACTGCTTTCTCTGGTTTTTCCTATTCCTTCTGTTCTGTCCTGCTCCTCTTTCCCTTCCTGCATTCTCTGTCAGTCTGATTGGGACTCTGATTCAAGCCTTCCTTCATCTCCTCTGAATATGATGGAGAGCCCTCGCTTCACTAAGCCCAAGGAACAGCCCCCTCCCCCTACTAAGCCCAAGGAACAGCCCCTCCCCCTCCACCCCTGCTCCCCAAGTGGCAGGTACAGTCAAATCACCAAAGCTGACCCAGGAAGGGTCAGCTACTGCGTTATTGTTACAGGAATTTCATAATTCTTAATGTGTTCATTAATTAACATCACTCTTGTCTGTTTATAAGAATTTGTAAGATTCTTATTTGTATAAAATAGACAGGGACCAGTCTTATTAAAATTAGATAATAGTATTTATTCTCGGAGCACGCTCCCATTGAACCACGAACAACAGTTTATATACAAAATATGACGTCATTGGTCACAAAATGAAGCTCCTCCTCTCGACCAAGACAAAACAGGTTCCAACTCACCAGCGCACACACATGACAACTAGATTAACTCCTGAAGTTTCACCATAATTTATTACCACTTTAGCAGACAACTCAAGATAATGGAAGACCTAGGGAGTCACTCGCTGCCTTATCTAAACATCCCAGGGCTAAGTTGAGTCGGTTCAACCATAGGTTAATAATCCTTTTTGCTTACTTAATAACCCACAGCACATACCTCTCCAACTAAGTTGGAATGGTGTTTATTATGTTTTAATTACTCCTTGTGCATGCTACATAATCCCTTCCTTATGAATTAACATTATTAATGAGATATAATAATACAGGGTAGAGTTCAATTAATTATAGTTTTATCTAAATGTAGACATTGTTTAGTCATTATTCATAAAATTCCTAACAGTTATAAACCCAATAATGTAGTTTAAAAATCACCAACCCCCTAACCTATAGCCTACGATAACGAAATAATCAATGGTTAAAAATCACCATAGTCTTGGACAAGTCTTTGAAAATACACCCCTTTTACACCACTCACTGTAGACATTGATGACCATGGAGGTTCGCCCTCTACTGGCTGGAAGTCAGTTTTTCTTTACACATTGCCTTGTGTGTACGCTTTCAGCCTTCCATCTATATGCGACTCTTAGAAGAGCCTGCAGCCGTGGCGCAACCCACTCCCCTTCACATTCCAACATGGTCCTGGAGTCCTCCACAGGATGATCAAACACAGGCCTCTCCACGCACAGAGTTTGTGCAGCAGAGAGTGTGGATTCCATGCACCAAAATCCCAGACTATGTAGATTACCCAGAACACCCCTCTCCTGACCCCACAGGGATGAGACAGCGCCTAGAGAAGCTGGGGGACAAGATGAACAAGATGAACCAGGTGACCATGAGACCGTGGTCTATCTGTCTGGATACAGCATGTCGGCTACAGTCACAGCCATACACTCACAGTAAAACAATGCTTGTGTGGGTAATGGATTTAAGCCCATTCAACATGGTTAATCCAATTCTGCCTTAGCCACAAAAGTCTAGCAGACTGCGCAACACGCCAACAAAAACACCAATGTTCGAAAGATACAAAATTGCTAAATGGTATTTTATACCCCACATCAACTTAATTGTGGATTATAATTGCTGTTCAGTATTTATTGTTTTTACTTATCCATTTCCTGCAGTTTGATTTTCACACTTGGTTTTTTTCCTTTACTCTTTTGCTGTTCTTCAGAAAAAAGTGCAAAATGTAACGACTAGGGAGTTTAACAGAAGGAGTATAAAGGAGAGAGCTGTGCTCCTGCGTTCTATGTTCCCTGGGTCTGAGACTCCTCAAGTGAAAGAGTATAAGGTGAAAGTGTTGTGCCGCCCCTCGCCTGCCTGCTTGTCTAACCCCATCTAAGGAAATGAGGCACAGTAATGTTTGTGTCCCTGGACACGAGTTCTGTTTGACTGCCTCACTCTGTTTGGAATAATAAAATGTCACCAGTCTAACCTACTCACATTTAAATCAAATCAAATGTTATTTGTCAAATACACATGGTTAGCAGATGTTAATGCGAGTGTAGCGAAATGCTTGTGCTTCTAGTTCCAACAATGCAGTAATAACCAACGAGTAATCTAACCTAACAATTTCACAACAACTACCTTATACACACAAGTGTAAAGGGATGAAGAATATGTACATAAAGATATATGAATGAGTGATGGTACAGAACGGCATAGGCAAGATGGAGTAGATGGTATCGAGTACAGTATATACATATGAGATGAGTAATGTAGGGTATGTAAACATTATATTAAGTGGCATTGTTTAAAGTGGCTAGTGACCGGGAGGTCCATGGGGCGAAGCACAATTGGCCTAGCATCGTCCGGGTTAGGGAGGGTTTGGCCGGTAGGGATATCCTTGTCTCATCGCGTACTAGCGACTCCTGTGGCGGGCCGGGCGCAGTGCACGCTAACCAGGTCGCCAGGTGCACGGTGTTTCCTCCAACACATGGCTTCCGGGTTGGATGCGCGCTGTGTTAAGAAGCAGTGCGGCTTGGTTGGGTTGTGTTTCGGAGGACGCATGGCTTTCGTCCTTCGTCTCTCCCGAGCCAGTACGGGAGTTGTAGCGATGAGACAAGATAGTAACTACTAACAATTGGATACTACGAAAAGGGGGTAAAAAAAAATATTATTAAAGAAAAATAATAATTAAATAAGTGGCTAGTGATACATTTTTTACATCAATTTTTCCATTATTAAAGTGGCTGGAGTTGAGTCAGTATGTTGGCAGCAGCCACTCAACGTTAGCGGGATCATTTTCACCAACAACCGCTGAATTGCAGAGCGCCAAATACAAAATAAATTGCTAAAAATATTTATAATCATGAAATCACAAGTGCAATATAGCAAAACACAGTTTAGCTTGTTGTTAATCCACCTGTCGTGTCAGATTTTGAAAATATGCTTTACAGCGAAAGCAATCCAAGCGTTTGTGTGAGTTTATCGATCACTAGACAAAACATTAAGAATACCTAGCGACCATGTAGATTGGTCACGAAAGACAGAAAAGCAATAAAATTAATCGCTTACCTTTGATCTTTGGATGTTTGCACTCACGAGACTCCCAGTTACACAATAAATGTTCCTTTTGTTCGATAAAGATAATTTTTATATTAAAAAAACTAAATTTGTTTGGCACGTTATGTTCATTATTCCACAGCCTTAGGCAGGTCATCAAGGCTTGACGAATAGTATCCGTATAGTTCGTAGAAACTTGTCAAACGTTTTTAATAATCAATCCTCAGGTTGTTTTTAACATCAATAACCGGACTGTAAACTATTCAATACTGGAGAGAAAGAAAATGTCGAGCAACGAGTGTCGCGCGCATCAACTAATGGAGGGACTGACGTGTATCCACTGACGCGTTTTGATAAATCTCGCTCATTTTTCAAAATAAAAGCTTGTTCACACCCTGAGGAAGCCACAGGAAAAGGAATCTGGTTGATATCCCTTTAAATGGACGAAAGGCAGGCAATGGAACAGTGATTTTTCAAAATAAGAGTCACTTCCTGTTTGGATTTCCTCAGGTTTTTGCCTGCAAAATCAGTTCTGTTATACTCAGACAATATTTTGACAGTTTTGGAAACTTTAGAGTGTTTTCTATCCTACTCTGTCAATTATATGCATATTCTAGCATCTGGCCTTGAGAAATAGGCAGCTTACAATGGGAACGTTATTTTTCCAAACATAACAATTCTGCCCCCTAGCTTCAAGAGGTTAAAAGCAGTGGTTCGCGCTTTCAGTTTCGCTTGAATGCTGCCATCAATCCACGATTTCTGGTTTGGGAATGTTTTAATAGTTGCTGTGGGTACGACATCGCTGATGCACTTGCTAATAATCTCGCTCACCGAATCAGCGTATTCGTCAATCCCAATCCACGTGATCGAAGCAATCTTGAAGCGTGGAATCAGACTGGTCGGACAAGCGTTGAACAGACCTGAGCGCGGGAGCTTCCTGTTTTAGTCTCTGTCTATAGGCAGGGAGCAACAAAATGGAGTCGTGGTCAGCTTTTCCGAAAGGAGGGCGGGGGAGGGCCTTATATACATCACGGAAGTTAGAATAACAATGATCTAGGGTTTTACCAGCCCTGGTAGCACAATCGATATGCTGATAGAATTTAGGGAGTCTTGTTTTCAGATTAGCCTTGTTAAAATCCCCAGCTACAATGAATGCAGCCTCAGGATATGTGGTTTACATAGTCAAATAAAGTTCGTTCAGGGCCATCGATGTGTCTGCTTGGTGGGAATATATGCGGCTGTGATTATAATCGAAGAGAATTCTCTTGGTAGATAATGCGGTCGACATTTCATTGTGAGGAATTCTAAGTCAGGTGAACAGAAGGACTTGAGTTCATGTATGTTATGATCACACCACGTCTCGTTGATCATAAGGCATACCCCCCCGCCCCTCTTCTTACCAGAAAGATGCTTGTTTCTGTCGGCGCGATGCGTGAAGAAACTGAGAATGTTTTTGAAGTCTGGTAACAGCTTGATAATCCATTTTAAGTCCATTTAGTGGCAGAGATTTTTATTGCACAATGTTTTGTTTCCATGGTGTTGCAGTTCTGAGAATTTCAGGTCAGGTGACCTCCCTCTGCATGATGATCGTGGTCTGTGAAGATACTAATGAGTGAATGTTCATATCTTCACTAGAAAAGATAAAGGTTGAGCTGTTGAAATAGGGACTGTGTACTGTCAAGCATTGACCTGAATCTTGTGGTGAATTCTCCAGTCATGAGCCATGGTGTTTTGTGTAAAGGCCTCCAGGGGCCACAGCGATGGGAACTCCAACTCCAACACTCATGTGGGTGTCTGTTCACACAGGGTTTTGCCCCACTTCAGGTCTTCAAGTCTAGAGCGGTAAACAGTATTTTGCTTTGCCACACCATGCAGAGCCTTGCCAAGCTACCGTATTTGACTAGTTTTCTGCTATGGTCCAGAGAATTGTTGATTTCATCATCATGATCGTCTCTCACTGTGCTGGATAAATTCCCTACTAATTAAGTTCCCATTTCATGAAATATTTTAAAGTTTTTGCCTTCAAAATACCAGGGACCATTGAAAGGTATGACTTACTCCTTATGGCCGTAATACTAATTTGGTTAGGTTATATTGTACTTGGTGTTACTCTTCAGTCTGGAAGGTTCTCTGAGGGCCCCCGAGTGGCGCAGCGGTCTAAGGCACTGCATCTCAGTGCTAGAGGTGTCACTACAGACCCTGGTTAGATTCCAGGCTGAATCACAACCGGCCGTGATTGGGAGTCCCACAATTTGCCCAGCGTCATCCAGGTTAGGGTTTGGCCGGGGTAGGCCGTCACTGTAGATAATAATTTGTTCTTAAAGGACTTGCTTAGTTTAATAAAGGTTAAATAAATAAATAAAATGATGAAATCCTCACTAGTCCTATCCCACTGCCTGCCTTAACATGTAACCCTAATGTGGATGTTAACTTATTAGGTGGTCATACCACCACTTAATACTGTACACTGCTAGAAGAAATGGTGCTATATAGAACCAAAAGGGGTTCAATGGCTCACTTTTTATATGGCTCTCAACCGCAAAGCTCCCTAATTTTTAGCAGTAGACGACTACGCTAACAGCTTGCCCATTCTGTTCTCTCCATATCCCTAACCTGCTGCTGTTGTCTGTGCTGTCTCCTGACAGTGTGTTGGAAGGAAGGAGTTTCCTCAGAACCTGGGAGGCAGTGACATGTGTCACTTCTGCTCCAAGCGTGTGTACGTGATGGAGCGTCTCAGCGCTGAGGGCCACTTCTTCCACAGAGAGTGTTTCCGCTGTGACGTCTGCAGCTCCACACTACGCCTGGGCGGACATGCCTACAACTCCCAACAGGGTATGATCCTGACACACCCATATACCAACCTCTTTTTACACCCGGGTGCAGAAGCCGTTTGTCCATTTTTATTTGATATTTAGTGACAACAGGCGTTTTAGTATGTGATTTGATGTGTTTGTTTTACAGGGAAGTTTTATTGCAAGCTTCACTATTCTCAGCGCCAACCCAGCCTTCAAAGTTCAAGCAAGTTCCAGAGGAGAACGGTAAACAGCTTTCAGTAACAGCGAAACAGTCAGTCATTTTTACTTGGGAAGTATGATGTTATTTGTGATATTTTTTTAATTGTATTTATGTGTTTAGTCACCACTTAGTCTGATTTTTAAATGTTATGTTGTGCCTATCACACACAGGAGGACCAGGGACATCTGACCTCTTTGGCGAACGGGAGTGACCCCAACTCAACCACGGGCAGCCTGCAGAGCCAGCCGCCAGGTACCCTGTGTTCCTTCCTTAGGAGAAGCCTGCGCTGGCCGCTGCACGCTGGCCAAACAGTGTGTGGGACGCCCCACCGGCTGGCCTGCTGGGTGCATGGGGCAGTCAGTCAGGCGGGGCTCCACCTCAGGGATCGCTCAGAGGACTACGGCTTCATGTACGAGCTGCTGAGTCTGGGCCTGCCCCTACTGAGCATGCTGCACGAGCTCCTGGGCCAGATTTACATGGAGGCTGAGCAGCCTGAGCCCCAGCCCCAAGGCCTACTGCCCTGGGCCCAGTAGCGTCTAGGACTCAGGGCCAACTAGAGATGCAGTGCCTGGTGCCTCATGGACTTAATGCTGTACTGTACTCTCTGTACAATGTAAAATGCATTATGCAGATTCTAAAATGATGTTCAATTTCAAGTCTTCTATTCTTTATTTGATTTTATGACAAACAAACTTCATGTTCATGAAAGTATTATACCAAGTGCGATGCATGGTTCTAAAAGGGATACTTTGGGATTTTGGAAATGAAGTCCTACTTCCCTGTAGTCAGATGAACCATTGGATACCATTTTTATGTCTCCTTCCAATATGAAGGAAGTTTGAGGTAGTTTCGCGAGCCAATGCTCCACTAGCATTAGCGCAATGACTGGAAGTCTATGGAATCTTGAAATCATGCTAGCAGTTATCATAGACTTCCAGTCATTGTGCTAGTTAGCAACTTCCTTCAAACTACAGAGACATAAAAATGGTATCCATGGGTTCATCTGACTCTGGGGAGGTAGATAAGGGGCCAAAATCCTTAAGTATTCCTTTAACATGCATCCTTTCAATTACTTAATCTTTTATTTCACTATTCCTAAGCTTATTTTTGGGTAAAATGATTTTAACATTTTGTAATCCAAAATGGATCCACTAAAAGCACTTGACTTGGCGGGACTGCTAAGGTTGTGTGTAGTGCCTGGTGTGCTTGTGTTTTGTGGAGTCTGTTGAACGGAGTACTGCTTTTTCTTGAACTGCACTGCTATATTGCGCCTGTGAGGAACGTAATGGAGATGGCAAAAAGTATTATTGTTTTTGCTTTTTTCTAAGATGATTCCGGAAGGTATTTTGTTGCTATATTTTTGTTTTAGAATCTTCTTTCACACCGTTATTTGGTAGATTTTTCTAGTGCAGTTTAATGGGACACATTTGATTTTAGATGAATCTGAGTTAAACTCTCATTGTTGTAAAAGAACACAGAGGATCCTCATGTTTATCTCTACATCAGGTACTGTAGCAAATTCTTCCAAATAAAGATTGTTTTTCTTTGAAATATTTAGGTATAGTTCTTTGCTTTTGTGCTGCTTGGATCACAAGACTTGGATTTGACGCACATTTTTGCACATATTCTAATATGCAAATGATCCCAGGAATGTTTGTTCTGAAGTGTTCTGAATCAATAGCTTGGTCTGGTAGTACAGTTATGACTTGTTTTTGAAAAGGATTGCTAAGTGTTGCAACAAAGCTTTTATTTTATTTGTGATTCTTAATATTTTTAGGTCATGTTTTCCCTTCCATATTTTCCCTTTCTGTTTCAAATTCCATTACTGCAACCTATGGCTGATTGCTGCGAACTCTGATTGGTATCTTAAATAAATCCCACTGTGCGCACACACACACACACACACACAACAATCATTGTGACGGGCTGAATCGTTATGGCAGGAAGGTGATGGCCTACTTGGGTCACATGATCAATATTGTTGCTTTGCGTTTGCTGCCTCCATAGCTCTTTGTGACCACTCATTAACCATTCATGTTGAGAACGCAGCATGGGTCCTGTGTATGGCAACGAGTTCATTCCGTTAGACACACATTTGTTCGATAATTGAGTCACTAGTATGTTTCAAAATCCTTCCATTCTTCCAAGCTAACCCACTGAGACGTGCTGTTCGTTCTGACCGCTTTAACGCACAACGTGTTGAAGGTCTGAGTTTTTGGCATGCAGTTTCTTCTAGTCTTTTTGTCTGCCCCATCTGATAGTAACCTCCATCTCCCCGTCTATGTCCCCCTGTGATTCTCTGTTACAGAAGGCGCTTATCATTCAGAAACCTTCTCAAGGGCTCTCATGTTGCTCCTAACACAAAGCTGAGCTCATTGCTCATGACAAGATCCTAGTTTTTTGGGGGCACAATTCTGCAAGTTGGCTCCAGAATATTTTGTTGTACATTTTAGTTGTTTATAAGATTTTGTTTGCTACCTTGTATTTTTCCACAGTGAATAAACTGTTTTGATTAATTTATGCTATTTAAAGCTGTAAGTATAAATAAATGTATTTGATTACATAAGTTACTTGCTTCCTCCCTTAATTTTTTTAAACAAATTAGCCAAATTTACCAACTTTTATTGATTTTTCAAATTAACAGCAGAATTAACAACTGAAATGTTCGATTTTGCAAAAAAAAACTATTTTTTTGACCCGCACCCTCACATTAATAACCCTGTCACAAGCATAACCTCTGTTTACAAAAAACGTGTTTGCTGATTGGCACATTCCCACGCACTTAACCACACTTGAATTTCCCTGGACAGTGTCGCTCAGCCCTGTTCATTCCCCAGTCGGTCATGTGTTTTTAGGGGGGACTGAGTGACACTTCTAGGGAGCAGTTACTTTTATTTTATTTCCCCAAATAGCACAGTCACTTATTGTCACAACAAAAACCATACATTAGACCCAATGCAAAAGCGTCTCCACTATGAACTGAATTCAAATAATAGTAATAGACCATTACACGCATCCTTTCACTTTATGGGTTTCTCTTTTCGGGTCTTTCTCATCTTTCTGTTTGGGTCATCCTTGGGTCATCTCTCGGTCAAAGTATTTTTTGTTGTTGTATTGGAATCCAAACACAATGTGACATCAACAGTATTATTTGGGTAATTGCCCTAAATTCATTCTGATTCAGCACCTCAAGTGGGCTATTGTTTGTGCTGAAGCTGTGTTGCCTCGACAATTAGACCCACATCCATAACCATAGTATACTACACAACCAACCCATTCAGTTAATGATGCAGAGCATGCCCCACGCATTTACGTAGAATTCTAGATAATGTTTGTACTGGTTTTTTATTATGAAATGTACTCAGAAGAATCTATGAAACAATTATCAACATGGCTTCAGTTTGGTTCTGTGAGTAATCACTAGCATGAATGTTCACTTTTGTTCCATATCACATGGTTGGTTTTCCTTAAATGTTGATTTATACTTTAACACAATGCTTTTACCAAGTCTCCATTTATACCTGTGTGTCTACAGATATATATATGAGACTTTTATTGCATGCTGACTGGTGCAAATGTATAAAGTAAGGTAACATGTTTGCACTGTTATTTCCAAAGCAGTAATGCAGCCTGGTAGTGTGACCTAGCCAGTTAGAGGCAGACACATTTACACATAGTAAGAGCAGTAGCTTTGTAACCATCCTAGCTGTCCTAGTTTGTTGGGGTACACTTAGTGTCATATGTGAATTTGGCCTAATAAGATTTCTATTTTCAGGACGTCACTACAGATGCACAGGTCTGATGAATGGACTGTACACCCGCACGGTGCCTGAGGTGGCCATGAACACAGTGGACCTGGACATGCCTGACTCCAACAGGACGTGAGTCCACTACTACAGCACAACCCTTAATGTGTCCTTATTCGTATATGGATATTTGCCGTTGCTCATTGTTTTTGTGTGTTGTCCATGTCTTTTTACAGTGCTGACTCGAAGAAACAGGCCAACTCCGATACATCTCTCAAACCACAAGATTCTGCACAGGAGAAGAAAGGTGTGAAGTTTCCCTGACATTCACCCACATGAAACACATTAGCCTGATTTCCCCCGAGCTTCAGCCATACAGTTGAAGACGAAGTTTACATACACTTAGGTTGGAGTCATTAAAACTTGTTTTTCAACCACTTGTTAACAAACTATAGTTTTGGCAAGTCAGTTAGGACATCTACTGTGTGCATGACACAAGTCATTTTTCCTACAATTGTTTAGAGATTATTTCACTTATTTACTGTATCAATTCCAATGGGTCAGAAGTTTACATACACTAGGTTGACTGTGCCTTTAAACAGCTTGGAAAATTCCAGAAAATGATGTCATGCCTATCAGAAGCTTCTAAAGCCTAATTGACATAATTTGAGTCAATTGACGGTGTACCTGTGGATATATTTCAAGACCTACCTTCAAACTCAGTGCCTCTTTGCTTGACATCATTGGAAAATCAAAAGAAATCAGCCAAGACCTCAGGAGAAAGAAATTGTAGGTAGGTACCACATAGGTAGGAACCACGTTCATCTGTACAAACAATTGTACACAAGTATAAACACCATGGGACCACGCAGCTGTCATACCGCTCAGGAAGGAGATGCGTTCTGTCTCCTAGAGATGAACGTACTTTGGTGCAAAAAGTGCAAATCAATCCCAGAACAAGAGAAAAGGACCTCGTGAAGATGCTGGAGGAAACAGGTACAAAAGTATCAATATCCACGGTAAAACGAGTCCTATATCGACATAACCTGAAAGGCCACTCAGCAAGGAAGAAGCCACTGCTCCAAAGCCACCATAAAAAAAGTCAGACTACGGTTTGCAATTGTACATGGGGACAAAGATCGTACTTTTTTGGAGAAATGTCCTCTGGTCTGATGAAACAAAAACAGAACTGTTTGGCCATAATGACCATTATGTTTGGAGGAAAAAGGGGGAGGCCTGCAAGCCGAAGAACACCATTCCAACCGTGAAGCACGGGGGTGGCAGCATCATGTTGTGGGGGTGCTTTGCTGCAGGAGAGACTGGTGTACTTCACAAAATGGATGGCATCATGAGGTAGGAAAATTGTGGAAATATTGAAGCAACATCTCAAGACATCAGTCAGGAAGTTAAAGCTTGGTCGCAAATGGGTCTTCCAAATGGACTATGACCCCAAGCATACTTCCAAAGTTGTGGCAAAATGGCTTAAGGACAACAAAGTCAAGGTATTGGAGTGGCCATCACAAAGCCCTGACCTCAATCCTATAGAAAACGTGTGGGCGGAACTGAAAAAGCGTGTGCGAGCAAGGAGGCTTACAAACCTGACTCAGTTACACCAGCTCTGTCAGGAGGAATGGGCCAGAATTCACCCAACTTATTGTGGGAAGCTTGTGGAAGGCTACCCGAAACGTTTGACCCAAGGTCAACAATTCAAAGGCAATGCTACCAAATACTAATTGAGTGTATGTAAACTTCTGACCCACTGGGAATGTGATGAAAAAGAAATTAAAGCTGAAATAAATCATTCGCTCTACTATTATTCTGACATTTCACATTTTTAAAATAGTGGTGATCCTAACTTACCTAAGACATGGAATTTTTACTAGGATTAAATGTCAGGAATTGTGAAAAACTGAGTTTAAATGTATTTGGCTAAAGTGTAAGTAAACTTCCGACTTCAACTGTAGCTATTTCCCTGGTCTCGCCGCCCACAGCCTTGGCCTTGTAGCAGCCTAAGTTCTCTCCCAGCGTCAGTCTGGATGTCTAGAGCGTGTAGGATATGATTCCATCCATATAGTGATATAGCCCTGGTACTGTGGGATGTAGACTTTGTTTATTAGGGTCTGAGGGAGTGAGTGATTTAGGAGCAGCCCGCTGTCCTCTGTTTCCCCGTGTGAGATCCCACTCCTCCAGTTAAGGCTCTGAAATCTGGGTGGGGCAGACAAAGCCATTCTCCCACATTAAGTTAATATTTGTCTTGGCATGGGGAGCGCTGCGCACTGCGACTGGCCTGAACATTCTGTCCGGCTGCACAGATAGGGCTGTCTACTGGCTGTCAATAGGCCACAGCTGTTCTGTTCTCCACGCTACATTTGCTGGGCTCAGTTGAAAGGTGTGCGACGCCACCCCATGGCTGAATGGTAGTTGCCTAGCACCCTAAAACTGTATAGAGACCTCTCATTCGCTTACATAACTTGTAAATGTAGAACTATAGTTTATCATTGTTTGACAGATATCCAGTTCAAATGTGTTGCCGCAGTAGTGTTGGCGCAGATCAATACTGTATGTGTTGTGATACGGGTTATGCCCACTCTCCCTGCAGAACATTCCAGTACCAAGTCATCCCTCCCATCTGGGAACAGCAGATGGAAGAGGAAGATCTGTGCTAGTGAGTAGGCAACCTCTGCTGTTGATAATCTGACATGATCCTTATATCAGTCCTATCTATATCACCTCCTTATCCTCCTACAGGAATTTCACCCCTTCTTATTCCCTGCTGTGGCGTTACTAGCTCTGATGTTTGTGTTTTGTAGAAGTATTAGAATTTTCACTGCAATGCATAGAGAGCTGTTGCAGCTGGGGCCTGTGGTGTTCTGTACTTCTTTAATAATACCAATGAGAAAAAATGACAGTACACTGACTGATGGTGTTGAAGTATTGCGTGAGAATCTGAGTTGAATGAAAGATTTAAAAGCTGAAGTGAGATCTCACACACACTAGAGGGAGCTGGTGTTCTCTGGGAATAATATTTTTCATTTTTGTTTTGGTCTAGAGTTGTCTACAATTGAATTAGATTCGTGTTTGGACTAGGTTACTTTTCGGGATAGACCGCATTATAACTGCTCTCTTGCTGATAAAACATGATTCTGGTTACTTCAACTCTATCGAACTGTAAAGATTTTGCATACGTTATTTGATCATTTCAGACATGATTGATCATGCGTAATGACCCTTATTATACACAATGACAACACAGGTTGTTTGTGTATGTAGTGTGTGTAAATGAGCATGTATCTGAGGAGCGTGTTGTCTGATCTACCAATTTCAGTTTAATCCACCAGAAAAGACAGAACAAATATTAAAACAAATATTATGGTTAAACTCAAATATACTAAAAATTTAGAACTGTATCAATCAATCAATCAAGTTTATTTTATATAGCCCTTCGTACATCAGCTAATATCTCGAAGTGCTGTACAGACACCCAGCCTAAAACCCCAAACAGCAAGCAATGCAGGTGTAGAAGCACGGTGGCTAGGAAAAACTCCCTAGAAAGGCCAAAACCTAGGAAGAAACCTAGATGAACCAGGCTATGAGGGGTGGCCAGTCCTCTTCTGGCTGTGCTGGGTGGAGATTATAACAGAACTATGCCAAGATGTTCAAAATGTTCATAAGTGACAAGCATGGTCAAATAATAATCAGGAATAAATGTCAGTTGGCTTTTCATAGCCGATCATTAAGAATTGATAACAGCAGGTCTGGGACAGGTAGGGGTTCCATAACCGCAGGCAGAACAGTTGAAACTGGAACAGCAGCAAGGCCAGGTGGACTGGGGACAGCAAGGAGTCATCATGCCCGGTTTGCCGTGACGTATGGTCCTAGGGCTCAGGTTCTCCGAGAGAGAGAAAGAAAGAGAGAACGAGAGAATTAGAGAGAGCATACTTAAATTCACACAGGACACTGGATAAGATAGGAGAAGTACTCCAGGTATAACCAACTGACCCTAGCCCCCCGACACATAAACTACTGCAGCATAAATACTGGAGGCTGAGACAGGAGGGGTCAGGAGACACTGTGGCCCCGTCCGATGATACCCCCGGACAGGGCCAAACAGGAAGGATATAACCCCACCCACTTTGCCAAAGCACAGCCCCCACACCACTAGAGGGATATCTCCAACCACCAACTTACAATCCTGAGACAAGGCCGAGTATAGCCCACAAAGATCTCCACCACAGCACAAACCAAGGGGGGGCGCCAACCCAGACAGGAAGATCACGTCAGTAACTCAACCCACTCAAGTGACGCACCCCACCTAGGGACGGCATGAAAGAGCACCAGTAAGCCAGTGACTCAGCCCCTGTAATAGGGTTAGGGGCAGAGAATCCCAGTGGAGAGAGGGGAACCGGCCAGGCAGAGACAGCAAGGGCGGTTCGTTGCTCCAGAGCCTTTCCGTTCACCTTCACACTCCTGGGCCAGACTACACTCAATCATATGACCTACTGAAGAGATAAGTCTATAGTAAAGACTTAAAGGTTGAGACCGAGTCTGCGTCTCTCACATGGGTAGGCAGACTATTCCATAAAAATTGAGATCTATAGGAGAAAGCCCTGCCTCCCGCTGTTTGCTTAGAAATTCTAGGGACAATTAGGAGGCCTGCGTCTTGTGACCGTAGCGTACGTGTAGGTATGTACGGCAGGACCAACTCGGAAAGATAGGTAGGAGGAAGCCCATGTAACGCTTTATAGGTTAACAGTAAAACCTTGAAATCAGCCCTTGCCTTAACAGGAAGCCAGTGTAGGGAAGCTAGCACTGGAGTAATATGATCAAATTTCTTGGTTCTAGTCAGGATTCTAGCAGCCGTATTTAGCACTAACTGAAGTTTATTTAGTGCTTTATCCGGGTAGCCGGAAAGTAGAGCATTGCAGTAGTCTAACCTAGAAGTAACAAATGCATGGATTAGTTTTTCTGTGTCATTTTTGGACAGAAAATATCTGATTTTTGCAATGTTACGTAGATGGAAAAAAGCTGTCCTTGAAACAGTCTTGATATGTTCGTCAAAAGAGAGATCAGGGTCAAGAGTAACGCCGAGGTCCTTCACAGTTTTATTTGAGACAACTTTACAACCATCAAGATTAATTGTCAGATTTAACAGAAGATCTCTTTGTTTCTTGGGACCTAGAACAAGCATCTCTGTTTTGTCCGTTTAAAAGTAGAAAGTTTGCAGCCATCCACTTCCTTATGTCTGAAACACAGGCTTCTAGCGAGGGCAATTTTGAGGCTTCACCATGTTTCATTGAAATGTACAGCTGTGTGTCATCCGCATAGCAGTGAAAGTTAATATTATGTTTTCGAATAACATCCCCAAGAGGTAAAATATATAGTGAAAACAATAGTGGTCCTAAAACGGAACCTTGAGGAACACCGAAATGTACAGTTGATTTGTCAGAGGGCAAACCATTCACAGAGACAAACTGATATCTTTCCGACAGGTAAGATCTAAACCAGGCCAGAACTTGTCCGTGTAGACCAATTTGGGTTTCCAGTCTCTCCAAAAGAATGTGGTGATCGATGGTGTCAAAGGCAGCACTAAGGTCTAGTAGCACGAGGACAGATGCAGAGCCTCGGTCTGACGCCATTAAAAGGTCATTTACCACCTTCACAAGTGCAGTCTCAGTGCTATGATGGGGTCTAAAACCAGACTGAAGCATTTCGTATACATTGTTTGTCTTCAGGAAGGCAGTGAGTTGCTGCGCAACAGCTTTTTCTAAAATTTTTGAGAGGAATGGAAGATTCGATATAGGCCGATAGTTTTTTATATTTTCCGGGTCAAGGTTTGGCTTTTTCAAGAAAGGCTTTATTACTGCCACTTTTAGTGAGTTTGGTACACATCCGGTGGATAGAGAGCCGTTTATTATGTTCAACATATGAGGGCCAAGCACAGGAAGCAGCTCTTTCAGTAGTTTAGTAGGAATAGGATCCAGTATGCAGCTAGAAGGTTTAGAGGCCATGATTATTTTCATCATTGTGTCAAGAGATATAGTACTAAAACACTTAAGTGTCTCTCCCGATCCCAGGCCCTGGCAGAGCTGTGCAGATCCAGGACAGCTAAGCCCTGGAGGAATATGCAGATTTAAAGAGGAGTCCGTAATTTGCTTTCTAATGATCACGATTTTTTCCTCAAAGAAGTTCATGAATTTATTACTGCTGAAGTGAAAGCCATCCTCTCTTGGCGAATGCTGCTTTTTAGTTAGCTTTGCAACAGTATCAAAAAGAAATGTTGGATTGTTCTTATTTTCCTCAATTAAGTTGGAAAAGTAGGATGATCGAGCAGCAGTGAGGGCTCTTCGGTACTGCACGGTACTGTCTTTCCAAGCTAGTCGGAAGACTTCCAGTTTGGTGTGGCGCCATTTCCGTTCCAATTTTCTGGAAGCTTGCTTCAAAGCTCGGGTATTTTCTGTATACCAGGGAGCTAGTTTCTTATGACAAATGTTTTTAGTTTTTAGGGGTGCAACTGCATCTAGGGTATTGCGCAAGGTTAAATTGAGTTCCTCAGTTAGGTGGTTAACTGATTTTTGTCCTCTGACGTCCTTGGGTAGGCAGAATGGGTCTGGAAGGGCATCAAGGAATTTTTGTGTTGTCTGAGAATTTATAGCACGACTTTTGATGCTCCTTGGTTGGGGTCTGAGCAGATTATTTGTTGCGATTGCAAACGTAATAAAATGGTGGTCCGACAGTCCAGGATTATGAGGAAAAACATTAAGATCTACAACATTTATTCCATGGGACAAAACTAGGTCCAGAGTATGACTGTGGCAGTGAGTAGGTCCAGAGACATGTTGGACAAAACCCACTGAGTCGATGATGGCTCCGAAAGACTTTTGGAGTGGGTCTGTGGACTTCTCCATATGAATATTAAAATCACCAAAAATTAGAATATGATCTGCTATGACTACAAGGTCTGATAGGAATTCAGGGAACTCAGAGAGGAACGCTGTATATGGCCCAGGAGGCCTATAAACAGTGGCTATAAAAAGTGATTGAGTAGGCTGCATAGATTTCATGACTAGAAGCTCAAAAGACGAAAACGTCATTTTTTTTTTTGTAAATTGAAATTTGCTATCGTAAATGTTAGCAACACCTCCGCCTTTGCGGGATGCACGGGGGATATGGTCACTAGTGTAATCTTTGTAAATAGGACTGGTGGAGTTAGTGCATTCAGACCCCTTGACTTTTTCCATATTTTATGTTACAGCCTTATTCTAAAATTGATTCAATCATTTTCCCCCCTCATCATTCTACACACACTAGCCCATAATGACAAAGCAAAAACACATTTTTAGAATTGTTTACAAATCACATTTACATAAGTATTCAGACCCTTTACTCAGTACTTTGTTGAATCACCTACGACAGCAATCACAGCCTCGAGTCTTCTTGGGTATGACGCTACAAGCTTGGCACACCTGTGTTCGGGGAGGTTCTCCCATTCTTCTCTGCAGATCCTCTCAACTGTATGCTCTCATTGGCTGGCCCTCACTACATATTCGTCGCCAAACCCACTGGCTCCAGGTCATCTATAAGTCTTTGCTAGGTAAAGCCCCGCCTTATCTCAGCTCACTGGTCACCATAGCAACACCTATCCGTAGCACGCGCTCCATCAGGTATATTTCACTGGTCATCCCCAAAGCCAACACTTCCTTTGGCCGCCTTTCCTTCCAGTTCTCTGCTGCCAATGACTGGAATGAAATGCAAAAATCACTGAAGCTGGAGTCTTATATCTCCCTCACTAACTTTAAGTATCAGCTGTCAGAGCAGCTCACAGATCATTGCACCTGTACACAGCCAATCTGTAAATAGCACACCCAACTACCTCATCCCCATATTGTTATTTATCCTCTTGCTCTTTTGCACCCCAGTATCTCTACTTGCACATCATCATCTGCACATCTATCACTCCAGTGTTAATGCTAAATTGTAATTATCTCGCCACTATGGCCTATTTATTACCTTACCTCCCGACTCTTCATTTGCACACACTGTACATAGACTTTTTCTATTGTGTTATTGACTGTACGTTTGTTTGTGTAACTCTGTTGTTGTTGTTTTTAACAGTATTTTTATTGGAATTTCACAATTTTCACCCATATTAAAGAGATACAACAACAGAGACAAGGCAAAAAATAATAATAATAATAAAAAAATACGGCACCCGCCTACACATCTGCGCATACATATATATATATACACATATACCTATACACACATACGCACACCACTTTCCTATCCCCGCTTCTCTCACCCTATCCCCATCATTGCGTCTCTCAATACATACATTTTAAACAAACTTACAAACAGAGATTAAACAAAAAAGCTTGGTTTAAACTAAGAAGTTAGGTTCCACACATGGAACATACAGTGTAGTTCTGAATACATAGATCACCACCATTCTAAGAGAATCCTTGCAGCATAATAGCTGATACCTCAGGTTCTAGGTAATTTAGATAGGGTTCCCACACTTTGTAGAACTGATCTGTTTTAGAATGCAATGTACATGTCAGATATTCCAGAGGCACCCATTCAAAAAGTATCTTATGCCAATCTTTAATAGAAGGAACCTTATCACTAATCCACCGTAAAAGGATGTTTTTCCTTGCAGCAAAGGTAAGGATGTTATAAAGCCTCCTCTTACTCACAGAAGTAACATGCCTACTAGGGAGACCCAACAGTAAAGAAACTGGGTCCAATTCTAGATCAACCCCTAGGATCTTTTCAATTTCTTGCAGAACACCAGACCAGTATCTTTGTATTTTGGTACATGACCATAAACAATGTGTTAGGGTGCCTGTATCAGTTTTGCATTTAAGACACTGAGGAGAAGAGGAAGAGGGGCTAAAGGCATGTCTGCGATTTGGGGATATATGCAATCGGTGTATTATTCTTAATTGGATTGCTCTAGTACGATTACATATAGATATTGTTTTTGCATATCTCCAAATGTCCTCCCACATCTCTTCGTCAATAGTCACAGACAGGGCCTCCCGGGTGGCGCAGTGGTCTAGAGCACTGCATCGCAGTGCTATGCTGCGCCACCAGAGTCTGGGTTCGCGCCCAGGCTCTGTCGCAGCCGGCCGCGACCGGGAGGTCCGTGGGGCGACGCACAATTGGCTTAGCGTCGTCCGGGTTAGGGAGGGTTTGGCCGGTAGGGATATCCTTGTCTCATCGCGCTCCAGCGACTCCTGTGGCGGGCCGGGCACAGTGCGCGCTAACCGGGGGGGCGGGTGCACGGTGTTTCCTCCGACACATTGGTGCGGCTGGCTTCCGGGTTGGAGGCGCGCTGTGTTAAGAAGCAGTGCGGCTAGGTTGGGTTGTGCTTCGGAGGACGCATGACTTTCGACCTTCGTCTCTCCCGAGCCCGTACGGGAGTTGTAGCGATGAGACAAGATAGTAATTACTAGCGATTGGATACCACGAAAAATTGGGGAGAAAAGGGGATAAAATTTATAAAAAAATAAAATAAAATAAAAAATAGTCACAGACAATTCTTTCTCCCACACTTGTTTCACCCTCTGTGTATCGACAGCAGGAAAGGACCTTAAAGCATCATAAAACAGACTTACAGACATTTTCCTTTGTGGAAAGAAAAGCATTCTCTCAATGACAGACATATCAGGGTTACCAATTAAGGTGGTGCTCTTCACAATATAATGTCTTACTTGTAGGAAGCGGAAAAAGTCCTGCTTTGGGAGTCGGTATTTCTCCACCATCTGCTCAAATGACAATAGAATCTTATCAGCAAATAAGTCATTTAGTCTGCGTATGCCCTTATTAAGCCAAGAGTTAAAGCCAGCATCCAGCAATCCTGGACCAAAATCTGGGTTGTTAAGAATTGGGGTAAGAGCAGAGGTTAGTTTGGACCTTCCCAGGAAGCGCCGAACTGACCTCCACACCTTGAGTGTGTTAAGTGTAATAGGATTATTGCAGTGATCTTCTACAGACTTGAAACTTCTGAAAAATAAAAGATCCTGTAAGGGGTATTTTGAAAGAGAAGTCTCAATGTCTAACCAAATAGAGGAGTCATCGTTTGTGATCCAATCAGAAATATAACATAGGTGGGCACACCACTGATAGAACCTGATATTGGGCAGATCCAAGCCCCCCATAGAACTTGGCAGCTGCAATATTGCCATCTTAAGCCTTGGCTTGCGTTTACTCCATATGAAGGAACTTAGCCATCCATTTACATCCTTTATTACCTTATTGGAGAGTAATACTGGGATCAGTTGGATTGGGTAAAGTAGTCTAGGTAAAATGTTCATTTTCAAGAGGGATATTCTACCCAACCAAGAAATCGGGAGAGAGTTCCAGCGCTCCAGATCCTGTCTTACTGTATCAAACAAGGGAACAAAATTGGCTTTGTACATTTGCTGGAATTTAGGAGTTACAAATATACCCAGATACGTAAAGCCTGAGGGAGACCATTTAAAAGGGAAGGGGGGAGAAGTATTAGGTACAGAGTGAAGGCTACCAAGTGGCATAGCCTCTGATTTAGTTAAGTTAATCTTGTAGCCTGAGAATTCGCTGAATAATTGAATAATATTAATAAGAGATGTAGTTGAGGTCTCGGGATTAGAGATGAATATCAGGACATCATCAGCATACAAGCTTATTTTATGGTGAACATCACCAATGAGCAGCCCCTGTATAGCAGGCGTTACCCTGATGGCCTCAGCCAGTGGTTCCATAGCGAGTGCAAATAGGAGGGGGGACAAAGGGCAGCCCTGTCTGGTACCTCTGTATATAGAGAAGCTATTTGACCTTAGCCCATTAGTAAGGACAGCAGCCTGAGGATCCTCATATAAAACTTTCACCCATTTTATAAAGTTGTCCCCTAGACCAAATTTATTTAGAGCAAAGAGTAGGTAAGACCACTCCACACGATCAAATGCTTTCTCAGCATCTAGGGAGAGCACAAGACCATCCCTAGCACTTTGTTGGTAGGCTTGAATTACATTAAGAAGCCGCCTGACATTGTTGCACGACTTACGGCCCTTAATGAAGCCAGTTTGGTCTCCTTTCACAATTAGTGGCAGTGAGTCCTCTAATCTTGTGGCTAGAATTTTAGAAAGTAATTTTCTATCCACATTCAGAAGGGAAATTGGTCTGTACGAGGAACAAGACTCTGGACATTTTCCCTTTTTGAGAATAAGTGATATGTTGGCTTCCCTCAGCGTTTGAGGGAGCTGGTCATTTGAAAATGAGTGGTTAAACATATCACGCAATGGCTCAAGGATCAGGCCATGAAACTCTTTATAGAATTCACTACCAAACCCGTCTGGTCCTGGGGCCTTACCGTTTTGCAGATTCTTAATTGCGAACATTATCTCTTCCTCGGTAATAGGGGCATTAAGGAGAGACCTCTGGTCTTCGGAGATAGTAGGGAGCTCAATCTTAGAAAATAAATTCTCCATTAATTTGGGTGCGTCATTTGGCAGTTCTGAGGCATAAAGATTTGCATAAAATTTCTTAAATGAGTCATTTATCAATTTATTTTCATATAAATGATTGCCATCCGAATCAGTAATAGTAGCAATTGACTGTGAGTCAGCTCTCTTTTTAGCTAAGTACGCCAAGTACTTTCCTGGCTTATCGCCATGTTCGTATAGCTTTTGCCTGACAAATCCCATTTTCTTTTCAGCGTCCTGTGTTAGGAGAGAGTCCAACGTTGATCTAAGAACTGATATTTCCTTTAATAGGGCAGGAGTGGGAGTTTTAATGTAGTCCTTCTCTTTAGTTCCTAATTCACCCTCTAACCTTTTTTGCTTTTCACGCTTTTTCCGCCTCTTAGTGGCTGTGTATGACATAATCAGACCCCTGGCGTACGCTTTACAGGTTTCCCAAAGGAGCGAGGGATTATCTGTTGATTGAGAGTTAATAGAGAAAAATGCTTTAAACTCTGTAATAAAATATGATGTGAACGTATGGTCTTTAAGGATGGTTGTATTCAACCTCCAATGTCTTGACAGATTGAATGCCCCGTTGAGTTTTATGTCCAGGATCACCTCCGCATGATCAGATATGACTATGCTTCCTATCCTAGCAGATAAAACAGACTGCAAAGACGTCCTGGGCATAAAAAAGTAATCTATTCTAGTCTGACATCCATGAGGTGCAGAGAAAAAAGTGAACTCTCTGTTGGAGGGGTGAAAAGTTCTCCAAACATCAGCATACCCCAGATCATCACAAATAGCTTTAAGTGACTTAGCTCGAGGGGAGAGTGAAGCTATACCGCTGGGAAACTTATCAATAAGGGGGTTCAACAAACAATTAAAATCTCCTCCAACCACTGCAGTGTCTGAGTTTAACTCTGAAAAGTCTAGAAATACCTTGGTGAGGAAATCAGGGGGGTGGGCAGGGGGGAAGTAAATATTCATTATGGAGATGCTCTGCCCTTGTAAAGTACCATTAATTATAACAAAGCGACCAGATTTATCTTTCACACAATTCAAGACCTTAAGTGGTAAGTTCTTTTTCACAAGAATTGCTACACCTCTACTTCTGGATGTAAATGATGAGAAAAACACTTGACCAAACCCCCCTTGTTGTAATTTCAGATGTTCCTTATCATCCAAATGAGTTTCTTGCAACAGGGCAATATCAACATTTTCTTTTTTCAAAAAAGACAGTACCTTCTTCCTTTTAATGGGATTATGGCTCCCTCTAATGTTCCATGTACATACACGCAGTGTATTACCTGCCATTGCACTTTGACCGTTTCATATTCAGACTGAATCCCACTGTAAAAATGGGGTGGTACCTTTTTCCATGTGTTGAACTCTCTTCTATCTCACCGAGCATAAACAAACGATATGAACCCTGAACTCTAACTATACTAAACCCAAAAATTAAACATGTAAAGATCCAAAAGGGGGTTTTCCCACTAGCTAACATGCAGGGGATTTCAACTTTCCAATGTAGACTCTTAAGTCTGCATTGCCACTCAATAGCCTCGTCCTTTATACATATGAAAATGAAAATCAATATATGAAGATTGAGGCTCTTCCACCTAAAACCAAGCCTGGGCACCAATATAGATTCACCCATATCTCAGCCTGAGCTATAGTGGCAGTTACTTTAGCAAGAAAAATAATAAAAATACGAATATTACTGTGAGAGCTCACACCACTGTTTCATGATCAGGTTCAAATAAGATAATAAAGTTATCCAATGCTGCGGCGGCGCAGCTTAAAGTTATTTACCCGAGAGAGTCAATAAACGCAGCAGCCTCTTCAGGTGTGGAGAGTTTCTTAGGCGATCCGTTGACCATAATCTTCAATGTGGCCGGGTACAACAGTGCGTAGTCCATCTTCATTCTCCTGAGTCGAGCCTTCGCCTCATCAAACCCTTTGCGTCTTCGTACAACCGCTGTGGAGTAATCATTGAAGAATGAGACCTTTGGACCTTTACGTTGACTACCGTCAGAGCCGATATTTCTAGCCGCATCCAAGCGATGCTTGTCGGTGAAGTTGTGGAACTTTATAACCACTGGCCGTGGGCGCTGGTTGGGACCGGGTATCGGTGCTTGAGAGCGATGGGCTCTGTCCAGCTTCACACGACCAGCCTTAGTGTCCATTTGTAAGTAGTCAGGGATCCATTCCTCAAAAAAATTTACTGAACGTGTCCCTTCAGAATTTTCCGGGAGTCCCACAACACGAATATTGCATCTGCGTCCTCGATTATCCAAGTCGTCAATGTGCTCCGCCATTTCGCGCACCTGTTTCTCAAGTGCTTTCATCTTAGTGTCCATAGATGTAGTTGAGGCTTCCACTGTAGCGATTCTTCCTTCCGCCTCATCGACACGTTTGACCACCCTCTGTAATTCAGCTGAATGGCCTGCTATTGCTTCCAAGACCGTTCTTATCTTAACATCGATCACTTTAGTAATGTTGTCCGTCATCTTTTGAATCACCAGGTCCATTGTGCCTGGATCCGCAACGGTGCTAGCCTCGCTAACGTAAGCTAGCTCCTCCTGCACATCTACAGGGATGGTGGTTTTGGTCGAGTTCTTAGTAGCTCTGCTGGGCATGTTGTCGGAGATTTTTGAGAAATAACCGTCAAGACTCATTGCAGGATAACTTATTTAGCCAATTATACCACTTTTTCAAGCTAGGAGATTAATGAAAGAATATAAATTTACGAATGCCACGGGAGCTCGCTGAAACACAGTGTTCTCTCTACGGCGCCATTTTGTCCCCCCAACTCTGTTGTTTGTGTTGCACTGCTTTGCTTTATCTTGGCCAGGTCGCAGTTGTAAATGAGAACTTGTTCTCAACTGGCCTACCTGGTTAGATAAAGGTGAAATAAATAAAGCTCCAGTCAGAGGTCCTGAGCCCTCTGCAGCAGGTTTTCATCAAGCATCTCTCTGTACTTTGCTCTGTTAATCTTTCCCTCGATCCTAACTAGTCTCCCAGTCGCTGCTTCTGAAAAACATCCCCATGATGCTGATGCTGCCACCACTGTGCTTCACCGTAGGGATGGTGCCAGGTTTCCTCCAGACGTGACACTAGGTATTCAGGCCAAAGAGTTCAGTCTTGGTTTCATCAGACCAGATAATCTTGTTTAGATGCCTTTTGGCAAAATCTAAGCGGGCTTTCGTGCCTTTTACCGAGGAGTGGCCTGATTTGATGGAGTGCTGCAAAGATGGTTGTCCTTCTGGAAGGTTCTCCCATCTCCGCAGAGAAACTCTGAAGCTCTGTCACAGTGACCATCGGGTTCTTGGTTACCTCCCTGACCAAGGCCCTTCTCCCCTGATTGCTTAATTTGGCCGGGCGGCCAGTTCTAGGAAGAGTCTTGGTGGTTCCAAACTTCTTCCATGTAAGAATGGTGGAGGCCACTGTGTTCTTGGGGACCTTCAATGATGCAGAAATGTTTTGATAGCCTTCCCCAGATCTGTGCCTCGACACAATCCTGTCTCTGAGCTCTACGGACAATTCCTTCAACGTCATGGCTTGGTTTTTGCTCTTACATGCACTGTCAACTGTGGGACCTTATATAGACAGGTATGTGCCTTTCCAAATCATGTCCAATCAATTGAATTTACCACAGGTAGACTCCAATCAAATTGTAAAAACATCTCAAGGATGATCAATGGAAATAGGATGCACCTGATCTCAATTTCAAATATCATAAGTGTCTGAATACTTATGTTAACTTTTTATAAATGTGCTAAAATGTCTAAACCTGTTTTTGCTTTGTCATTATGGGGTATTGTGTGTAGATTGATAAAGAAACAATAATTTAATCGATTTCAGAATAAGGCTGTAACGTAACAAAATATGGAAAAAGTGAAAGGGTCTGGAATACTTTCCCGAATGTACTGTATCTCACACATGCAGCTAACAAAATACATGGAAAAGTCTGCTCTACACAAAATTACAACCAACTAAATGCAGCATTACCGCAAAAAAATGGAAGAGGGAAGGGGGAGAAGGAACTTGTCTGGCCGTCCTGCAATAAAGACAAATTGGTTAAAGAAAATTGTGTTAAATGAAAAAATATACCAGTTTAATTTCAGGACCAAAAAAATGACTGCTATGTCATATAGATTGCAAAATAGTTGGGATAAATTTTCCGATGTACCAATTCCATGCCACATGGTTTATGAACTGATTCCCAAAACATCTGATTCAGAACTTTTTTCAATTTGAAATGATTATACAAAATTCTTGCAACCAATAGAATTGTGTGTGTGTGTGCGCACATACACATACATACATACATACATACATACATACATACATACATACATACATACATACATACATACATACATACATACATACATACATACATACATACATACATACATACATACATACGGATACAAACATCCCAGCTCTGCAGATTTTGCCGCGAAGGGACAGAATCATTAGATCATTTGTTTTGGTACTGTCCATACATAGCTTGTTTTTGGTCACAGGTTCAGGTATGGCTGAAGAATTGCAACATTTACCTGGAGCTAACTGCAGATAGCACTGCCGGGTGATTTAAAAAGTCATAGTCAATCGCTCAATAATATAATACTCTTAAACCATTTTTTTTTTTTTATGTACAATCTTTAGAAACTATGAGAATAGAAAGGTTCAGAACTTTGTGAAACATAACAGCACAGTTAAAAATATATGTCAAATAAACACCAAAACTGGATGTGGTTCAAAGATGGATGGGAGGAGTTGAGTGGACCTGACGGGTTGGACAAGGTAACCAATGTAAAATATACTATGTCTGTAAAATGTATATAGGTTCAGAACTTTTGTGAAACAGCACAGTTAAAAATATATGGCAAATAGAAAATGGGATGGTCTTCAGAAGTAGATGGGAGGGGTTGAGGGTAGCTGAAGGATGGGACTAAAAACAAACAAAAGATAACCATTGTAAGATATACTGTGTCTATTTATAAAGTATGTTTAAGCTGGAAGTTGAAGGCTAAATGTTGTTGTCCATTAGTTTACTCCAATTAGGGGAAACTAATAAGGGAAAATATATACACATTTAAAAAAAAAAAAGTGGGTATGTATATATATTTAACACACACGATATGGTGAATTGGGCAATGACGCAGACATTTACATTGATGGAAGCCACAATCTGTCTGCAATATTTAAGTCTGACCTACAGTAACTGCATGAGCTATGATCAAGCATGTTGTCTGTTGTACTCTACTCCTTCAGCTCTCCCTCTCATCCTAGTGAGGCACTTCTCACGTGAAAAAGCTGCAGAAAACGAGGAGCCCAACATTGAAGAGGCCAACTCTGATTTTGAGGAGATTGAACCACCGGTAAAGCACAATATTCAAACAGATACTTAACAATTTCCTGTGGTGTATATAAACATTTCACATATTGCAACTGAGCAATAAAACAGGACTTTGTATTTGTTCAGCAGGTCTCCCATGATGGTCCTAAACCACCTGCAGATTCTCAGAATCAGAGTTCATCGATGGGTAAAGAAGAATGCCCTGTCACAAAAGTGCCACAGCTGGAGGAAGCAGTCGGCCGTAAGAAAAGGCTGACCCTGTCCCTGTCTGAGAGAGAGAAACTCCTGGACTGGAACCTGGCTACTCCAGAGGAGGCCCGAGGAACTGGAGGAGGAGATCCTTCCACACATCCCAAACCTGGGGACCAGATACCCCCGAAGGACCTATTGCCTCGGGTAGAGGCAGAACCAGTCCCAGCTCAGCCCCAGCCAGCTCAGCCCCAGCCAGTTCCGTCCGCATTCCAGGTGTGGGCCAATGCTTTCAGGAGGTCTTTTGGAGTATCAAGGACAACAACAGACTCCAACACGGTTGTCACCAGGAGGAAAAACAACAGTCCCACCAAGCCTAGGCCTCTGTCTGATGGAGCCTTCAGCTTTAGCTCCCTGTTTGGGGATACCGCCCAAAGCCAGGAGGCCCAACCAGTGGAAGAGGGGCAGAAGAGCCAGCCGTCCCCACATCCACTCAAGGCCTCCATGGGTCACAGACCCACAGACCTGCCCACGCTACTGGAACAGGTCTCCCTAGGCAGCAACAAGTCTGTAGGATCCTTCACCACAGACGACATGGCTTCACTCCCGCCCAGGAAGCTCAACTTTTTCTCCTCCCTGAGGCTGAAGAAGAGGGGGGGACCGGAGGGAGTGGGGGGTCAGGAGAAGGACATCAGGACCATCCTGTCCAACATCAGGAACAAAGGTCAGGGGTCAGGACTCAAGGGAGGATGTGATGAGAATTATGTTATATGCTTCTACTCCCTTGTCATCGTTGAATTTCACATGGAGCTAATAAATGCTACAATGCTATTAATACAGTACATGCTATAAATGAGAAGATTACAATAGTAGCCTATACTTAGTGTTTAATGTAAATAACATAGTTGAAGTGCGTGTACAACTACTTTCTACAGTTTAAGACCGCTGCTTCAGACTAATGTCCTCATGTTCCCTCATCAATACACAGCCTCCAGCAAACAGCAGAAAGATGAGTCCGACTCCTCAAGTGACGATGAGCACATTCCAGCCAAACAGAAGGTAAGGGCCCTGTTCCAAAACTCTTACATGCATCATTCCTTCCTACCTTCCTCTGAAATAATCACTGACAGTGGATGGGTCTAATCCTGAATGCTTATTGGTTAAAACCGCATTCCAGCCAGTGTCTATTCCACAAGTTACCACCGGCTAAATTTATGACGTTAAAATGCCTATTTACTCTGTTCCATCTGAATGCGCAATCCACTGTCTCATCAGCCCAGCCAGGCAATTTATAAACTTGATCTCCACTATTAAAAGCATTTAGACATGATCTTTAATTTCTTTTTGATTAACATTTAGTTTTCAACAGCGGAGATTTGTATAAACCTTGCCGTCTGTCTCTCCGATATTTGCAACAGCGTTTCTCAGCCAGTCGAAATCATGAATCAGCTGGCATCGTTTTTATGGATATATACAAAGAAATATTAATTGAAAAAAGGTCAAACGAAACAAAGTGCAGCTAATTTGCAGTCCAGTTTCAGTTTGAAGTGATTGTGTTAGCTGTGTTGTTGGCTAGTTCCTCTGAACAACAATGTACTGACGAAAGAGCACATTTTCTATGCAAGGCGAAATCGCGCCTCATTACTTCATTGTTATGGATGTATCCAAATAAATGTCTCTAGAAAACACCTTATGCAAATGCAGCTACTTTGCTGTTATTATAGCTGCATTCTTTGATGTGACTAAGTTAGCCGTAGTTGGCTGGCTCGCAAGCAAGGGATAAGAATGTTGCCAGCCAGTTTGGCAATGGAACATTTAGAACGAACGTTTGGGTCGCGTCCATAGATACAGAACAAAAAGACTGAACGACTGGGTCGCGTCTCTAGCAACAGAACCGATAGAACGAACTAAACATAATAAATACAAATAAATGACAGGTGAAAGCAGCAATCCATGTCAAGTCAGATCAGTGATTTAAAAGCAGCTCTCCTCAAGGCGGAGGATACAGAAGAGACATGAAGAGACGGGTCAGGACCCGAGAACAGATAATCCATACTCCATTAGAGAGGCTTTACTGGGAAGGCTGAAGAAGCACATCATGACCTGCTCATATCACCTTACATACGGGGAGGAAATCCCACTCTGGTGTTGTAATAGGTCTTGGCCATGGCTTCACAGCACACACATACCACCCTCTTATTTTGAGCCCCATTTTGCAGCTCTCTGTTAGGAACTGCCTTGTTTACGTAACAGAATTACTACCACTGCCACTTTCGAACCACCTCTGCTACTTCCGTCAGGATCAAGTGCAGGTCAATCGCATGACTGATAAGATACTGTATCAGATTGATATGCCCAGACCCATAATAGTTGGGACTACGATCACAGGGGTTTAACTCTGCTGTGAGGTAACAGTTGTGTGACACTGTCTTGTCGGTCTGTGTTTAGTTCCATGGGAGCTCGGAGAGACAGAGGAGGAGACGGGAGAAGACTGTGATTCAACAGGCCAAGAGAGAGCAGCTGAAGAGGCTCCACAGAGCCCAGGTACTGTAGAGCACATGGACAACAGAACAGCACTACCACACAGAGGCCTTACGTTTTCATTCGCCATTCATTTACATGTTTTATATTTAAGCAATAAGGCCTGAGGGGTGTGGTATATGGCCAATATACCACGGCTAAGGGCTGTTCTTAAGCACGACGCAACGCGGAATGCCTGGATACAGCTCTTAGCTGAGGTACAGTATATTGGCCATATACCACAAACCCCCGAGGTGCCTTATTGCTATTATAAAGTGGTTACCAACGGTGTGGTACCAGGACAACAACCTCTTCCTCAATGTGAGCAAGACAAAGGAGCTGATCGTGGACTACAGGAAAAGGCGGGCCGAACAAGCCCCCATTAACATTGACGGGACTGTAGTGGAGCGGGTCGAAGAGTTTCAAGTTCCTTGGTGTCCACATCACCAACGAACTATCATGATCCAAACACACCACGACAGTCGTGAAGAGGGCACGACAAAACCTTTTCTCCTTCAGGAGACTGAAAAGATTTGGCATGGGTCCCCAGATCCTCAAGTTCTACAGCTGCACCATCGACAGCATCCTGACCAGTTGCATCACTGCCTGGTATGGCAACTGCCCGGCATCGGACCGTAAGGCACTGCAGAGGGTAGTGCATACAGCCGAGTACATCACTGGGGCCAAGCTTCCTGCCTTCCAGGACCTATATAATAGGCGGTGTCAGAGGAAAGCCCATAAAATTGTCAGACTCCAGTCACCCAAGTCAGACTGTTCTCTCTACTACCGCACGGCAAGCGGTACCGGAGCGCCAAGTCTAGGACCAAAAGGCTGCTTAACAGCTTCTACCCCCAAGCCATAAGACTGCTGAACAATTAATCAAATGGCCACCGGACTATTTACATTGACACCGCCCCTTTTTGTTTTGTACACTGCTGCTACTCGCTGTTTATTATCTATGCATAGTCACTTCACCCCTACCTACATGTACAAATTACCTCAACTAACCTGTACCCCCACACACTGACTCGGTACCGGTACCCCCTGTATGTAGCCATTTTATTGTGTTACTTGTTATTTTTTTTACTTTAGTTTATTTGGTAAATATTTTCTTAACTCTGTTTGAACTGCACTGTTGGTTAAGGGCTTGTAAATAAGCATTTCACAGTAGCATTTCACCCAGTTTATAAGGTTTCTCTCAAACATTTGACTCACTAATGATCTCTTCCACAAATGTATTTGATTTGTTGGGGTGATGAATGGGATATAAATATTGTGTGTTGAGCCATTGTGAGGCTGCCTTGGTTGAATCTGACCTGGTATTTATTGTGTGAAGATCATCCAGAGGCAGCTGGAGGAAGTGGGGGAGAAGCAGAGAGACCTGGAGGAGAGAGGGGTGACCATTGAGAAGGTCCTTCGGGGCGAAGCCCCAGGTGAGCCGCACTGTCCCAACAGAATTCACGTTTGTCATCTCATGCTGTGTGGATTGATTCCAACAGCTGCACCGCGTATGAGTGATGTAAATACACAAGTATATCCATTCGGTTGACGTAGCTCTATGACTTGGGGCCAGAGCATTTTATGAAATGAAGACAAAGGAATGGAGGGGTTAAAATCAGAATGTTCAGTAAGTGAGTGTTATGTCCTTGCATCAGAGTGGCCTCATCTCTGAAGGTAACACACAGACATGGCACATGAAAACTGAGCTATGCACAGAGAGTGGAGAAAGGCACTGTTTGTAATGGAACTGTCTTAGTTTGACGTCAGCCAAGAACATATAGTTGAGACATGAAAACACTGGATTCAGAATGACCTATGTTCAGGAATAGTTTTCCTGTTTCTGTGAGGTTTGCAAGTGGCAATGCTTTTCTAATAATTATTTCAATTTCCTTATCTAGAGTAGGCCAAGTCTACAGTCAGAACTACTCTGATGCCTTTGCTAGGAAAATGCATAATAAAAACTGCCAAATTATAGTCATTTGCATTCAACCAAAATAACAATTTTAAGTTGAAATTGTTTAGAAATCACTGCGGTGGCAATTGGCCTTGTGAAGAGAGGAAGGAGGGGGAAAATCTTTCCCATGTTTCATTAGCCTTGCACATGGTGATATACAAGTTAGTCATTAAAGACAGCTACTTTATAATGAAAAATGGTCATTCCTGCTAGTCTTTTCAAAAAGTAATCTTTTCATACTGGTAATCATATTCCTCAAAGGTAAATTGTGTTTTGCCAGAATTGTAAATTAGAAATGTGTTTGTTGCTTCTGCACTCTCCAGATAAAGAATGATTGAGAGTTTAACCATAATTAGCTGTTACTTTTATTATAATAACATTAAATTACAGCACATAAAAAGCACACAAACTTAGCCCTGAGTAATGCAGTTGTTTCATCCAAGTTTGTGTCCTTCTATTGTTAAATGGAAAGCACATCTCCTGTGTAAAGACCATTTTGAACTCGTGTTTTGTCCTATAGTTAGGCTCAATGTTAAAAGCCTCCTCAGAGACTGAGTGTCTGTGGTCTAAGTACCATTGAGTACAGTGAATGGCCTTGCAAATTCTGATTCAAAAACTACAGGGAGAGTGTCTCTTGTGAAGCGGTCCTGAAGGGCAGCGGCAGCAGTGGCAACCATTGTGCCTGTTTACATGGCTTTGTTTGGATAATTGAATTAAGGCAGAGGCCGAAGGTCTCATGGCTCAATAGGCTCTTTGTTCATTGATATTATTCACAGACTCCAACTGGATAGCAAGAGAGTAGGTGTCGGACAATGACCTGAGTGTATGTGATTGGCAAGATTCTAAGTATGAAAAAGTTTTGATTTTTTTTAATGTCAGTCTCCCTTTATTTGTCTTTATTCAATTTATGGATGTTTGCAGTGGTATTTGAAGGCCAGGGTCACAGTGCTGTACAGTATATGGCAATGGGAGAGAAAACGTTTCCTCCACTGTTTTCTCTCAACTGTCTGACAACGAAGACCGAGCAGAATGGTTCATTCAAAAAAATATATATATATATATTTTAAACTTTATTTAACCAGGTAGGCCAGTTGAGAAAACGTTCAAATCAAATTTATTTATATAGCCCTTCGTACATCAGCTAATATCTCAAAGTGCTGTACAGAAACCCAGCCTAAAACCCCAAACAGCAAGCAATGCAGGTGTAGAAGCACGGTGGCTAGGAAAAACTCCCTAGAAAGGCCAAAACCTAGGAAGAAACCAGGCTATGAGGGGTGGCCAGTCCTCTTCTGGCTGTGCCGGGTGGAGATTATAACAGAACATGCCCAAGATGTTCAAATGTTCATAAATGACCAGCATGGTCAAATAATAATAATCACAGTAGTTGTCGAGGGTGCAGCAAGTCAGCACCTCAGGAGAAAATGTCAGTTGGCTTTTCATATCCGATCATTAAGACTATCTCTACCGCTCCTGCGGTCTCTAGAGAGTTGAAACAGCAGGTCTGGGACAGGTAGCACGTCCGGTGAACAGGTCAGGGTTCCATAGCCGCGGGCAGAACAGTTGAAACTGGAGCAGCAGCACGGCCAGGTGGACTGGGGACAGCAAGGAGTCATCATGTCAGGTCGTCCTGAGGCATCGTCCTAGGGTTCAGGTCCTCCGAGAGAAAGAGAGAATTAGAGAGAGCATACTTAAATTCACACAGGACACCGGATAAAACAGAAGTACTCCAGATATAACAAACTGACCCTAGCCCCCCGACACATAAACTAATGCAGCATAAATACTGGAGGCTGAGACAGGAGGGGTCAGGAAACACTGTGGCCCCATCCGATGATACCCCCGGACAGGGCCAAACAGGAAGGATATAACCCCACCCACTTTGCCAAGGCACAGCCCCCACACCACTAGAGGGATATCTTCAACCACCAACTTACCATCCTGAGACAAGGCCGAGTATAGCCCACAAAGATCTCCGCCACGGCACAACCCAAGGGGGGGCGCCAACCCAGACAGGAAGATCACGTCAGTGACTCAACCCACTCAAGTGACGCACCCCTCCTAGGGACGGCATGAAAGAGCACCAGTAAGCCAGTGACTCAGCCCCTGTAATAGGGTTAGAGGCAGAGAATCCCAGTGGAGAGAGGGGAACCGGCCAGGCAGAGAAAGCAAGGGCGGTTCGTTGCTCCAGAGCCTTTCCGTTCACCTTCACACTCCTGGGCCAGACTACACTCAATCATAGGACCTACTGAAGAGATGAGTCTTCAGTAAAGACTTAAAGGTTGAGACCGAGTCTGCGTCTCTCACATGGGTAGGCAGACCATTCCATAGAAATGGAGATCTATAGGAGAAAGCCCTGCCTCCAGCTGTTTGCTTAGAAATTCTAGGGACAATTAGGAGGCCTGCGTCTTGTGACCGTAGCGTACGTGTAGGTATGTACGGCAGGACCAACTCGGAAAGATAGGTAGGAGCAAGCCCATGTAACGCTTTGTAGGTTAACAGTAAAACCTTGAAATCAGCCCTTGCCTTAACAGGAAGCCAGTGTAGGGAGGCTAGCACTGGAGTAATATGATCAAATTTTTGGGTTCTAGTCAGGATTCTAGCAGCCGTATTTAGCACTAACTGAAGTTTATTTAGTGCTTTATCCGGGTAGCCGGAAAGTAGAGCATTGCAGTAGTCTAACCTAGAAGTAACAAAAGCATGGATTAATTTGTCTGCATCATTTGTGGACAGAAAGTTTCTGATTTTTACAATGTTACGTAGATGGAAAAAAGCTGTCCTTGAAACAGTCTTGATATGATCGTCAAAAGAGAGATCAGGGTCCAGAGTGACGCCGAGGTCCTTCAGTTTTATTTGAGACGACTTTACAACCATCAAGATTAATTGTCAGATTCAACAGAAAATCTCTTTGTTTCTTGGGACCTAGAACAAGCATCTCTGTTTTGTCCGAGTTTAAAAGTAGAAAGTTTGCAGCCATCCACTTCCTTATGTCTGAAACACAGGCTTCTAGCGAGGGCAATTTTGGGGCTTCACCATGTTTCATTGAAATGTACAGCTGTGTGTCATCCGCATAGCAGTGAAAGTTAACATTATGTTTTCGAATGACATCCCCAAGAGGTAAAATATATAGTGAAAACAATAGTGGTCCTAAAACGGAACCTTGAGGAACACCGAAATGTACAGTTGATTTGTCAGAGGACAAACCATTCACAGAGACAAACTGATATCTTTCCGACAGATAAGATCTAAACCAGGCCAGAACTTGTCCGTGTAGACCAATTTGGGTTTCCAATCTCTCCAAAAGAATGTGGTGATCGATGGTATCAAAGGCAGCACTAAGGTCTAGGAGCACGAGGACAGATGCAGAGCCTCGGTCTGATGCCATTAAAAGGTAATTTACCACCTTCACAAGTGCAGTCGCAGTGCTATGATGGGGTCTAAAACCAGACTGAAGCATTTCGTATACATTGTTTGTCTTCAGGAAGGCAGTCAATTTTTTTTGAGAGGAACTGAAGATTCGATATAGGCCGATTTTAGTTTTTTAAATATTTTCTGGGTCAAGGTTTGGCTTTTTCAAGAGAGGCTTTATTACTGCCACTTGTAGTGAGTTTGGTACACATCTGGTGGATAGAGAGCTGTTTATTATGTTCAACATAGGAGGGCCAAGCACATGAAGCAGCTCTGTAAGTAGTTTAGTTGGAATAGGGTCAGGTATGCAGCTTGAAGGTTTAGAGGCCATGAATATTTTCATCATTGTGTCATGAGATATAGTACTAAAACACTTAAGTGTCTCTCTTGATCCTAGGTCCTGGCAGAGTTATGCAGACTCAGGACAGCTGAGCTTTGGAGGAATACACAGATTTAAAGAGGAGTCCGTAATTTGCTTTCTAATGATCATGATCTTTTCCTCAAAGAAGTTCATGAATTTATTACTGCTTAAGTGAAAGCCATCCTCACTTGGGGAATGCTGCTTTTTAGTTAGCTTTGCGACAGTATCAAAAAGAAATGTTGGATTATTCTTATTTTCCTCAATTAAGTTGGAAAAATAGGATGATCCAGCAGCAGTGAGGGCTCTTCGATACTGCACGGTACTGTCTTTCCAAGCTAGTCGGAGGACTTCCAGTTTGGTGTGGCGCCATTTCCGTTCCAATTTTCTGGAAGCTTGCTTCAGAGCTCGGGTATTTTCTGTATACCAGGGAGCTAGTTTCTTATGACAAATGTTTTTAGTTTTTAGGGGTGCAACTGCATCTAGGGTATTGCGCAAGGTTAAATTGAGTTCCTCAGTTAGGTGGTTAACTGATTTTTGTCCTCTGACGTCCTTGGGTAGGCAGAAGGAGTCTGGAAGGGCATCAAGGAATCTTTGTGTTTGAGAATTTATAGCACGACTTTTGATGCTCCTTGGTTGGGGTCTGAGCAGATTATTTGTTGCGATTGCAAACGTAATAAAATGGTGGTCCGATAGTCCAGGATTATGACAAAAAACATTAAGATCTACAACATTTATTCCATGGGACAAAACTAGGTCCAGAGTATGACTGTGGCAGTGAGTAGGTCCAGAGACATGTTGGACAAAACCCAGTATCTATAAAAAGGGATTGAGTAGGCTGCATAGATTTCATGACTAGAAGCTCAAAAGACGAAAACGTCATTTTTTTTTTTTGTAAATTGAAATTTGCTATCGTAAATGTTAGCAACACCTCCGCCTTTACGGGAGGCACGGGGGATATGGTCACTAGTGTAACCAGGAGGTGAGGCCTCATTTAACACAGTAAATTCATCAGGCTTAAGCCATGTTTCAGTCAGGCCAATCACATCAAGATTATGATCATTTACAACTGCGACCTGGCCAAGATAAAGCAAAGCAGTGTGACACAGAGTTACACATGGAATAAACATATGTACAGTCAATAACACAGTAGGAAAAAATGTATATACAGCGTGTGCAAAGGAGGTAAGATTAGGGAGGTAAGGCAATAAATAGGCCGTAGTGGCGAAGTAAGTACAATTTAGCAATTAAACACTGGAGTGATAGATGTGCAGATGATAATGTAAAATTAGAGATACTGGGGTGCAAAGGAGCAAAACATAATAATAACATGGGGATGAGGTAGTTGGATGGGTAATTTACAGATGGGCTATGTACAGGTGCAGTGATCTGTGAGCTGCTCTGACAGCTGATGCTTAAAGTTAGTGAGGGAGATATGAGTCTCCAGCTTCAGTGATTTTTGCAATTCGTTCCAGTCATTGGCAGCAGAGAACTGGAAGGAAAGGCGGCCAAAAGAGGAATAGGCTTTGGGGGTGACCAGTGAAATATACCTGCTGGAGCACGTGCTACGGGTGGGTGCTGCTATGGTAACCAGTGAGCTGAGATAAGGCGGGGCTTTACCTAGCAAAGACTTATAGATGACCTGGAGCCAGTGGGTTTGGCGACGAATATGAAGCGAAGGCCAGCCATCGAGAGCATAAAGGTCGCAGTGGTGCGTAGTATATGGGTCTTTGGTGACAAAACGGATGGCACTGTGATAGACTGCATCCAATTTGCTGAGTAGAGTGTTGGAGGCTATTTTATAAATGACATCGCCGAAGTCAAGGATCGGTAGGATAGTCAGTTTTACGAGGATATGTTTGGCAGCATGAGTGAAGGATGCTTTGTTGCGAAATAGGAAGCCGATTCTAGATTTAATTTTGGATTGGAGATGCTTAATGTGAGTCTGAGAGGGGGAGTGTACAGTCTAACCAGACACCTAGGTATTTGTAATTGTCCACATATTCTAAGTCAGAACGGTCCAGAGTAGTGATGCTGAACGGGCGGGCAGCGATCGGTTAAAGAGCATACATTTAGTTTTGCTTGCATTTAAGAGCAGTTGGAGGCCACGGAAGGAGAGCTGTATGGCATTGAAGCTCGTCTTGAGGTTAGTTAACACAGTGTCCAAAGGGCCAGAAGTATACAGAATGGTGTCGTCTGCGTAGAGGTGGATCAGAGAATCACCAGCAGCAAGAGCGACATCATTGATGTATACAGAGAAGAGTCGGCCCGAGAATTGAACCCTGTGGCACCCCCATAGAGACTGCCAGAGGTCTGGACAACAGGCCCTCCGATTTGACCCACTGAACTCTGTCTGAGAAGTAGTTGGTGAACCAGGCGAGGCAGTCATTTGAGAAACCAAGGCTGTTGAGTCTGCCGATAAGAATGCGGTGATTGACAGAGTCGAAAGCCTTCGCAAGGTGGATGAATATGGCTGCACAGTATTGTCTTTTATAGATGGCGGTTATGATATCGTTTAGGACCTTGAGTGTGGCTGAGGTGCACCCATGACCAGCTCGGAAACCAGATTGCATAGCGGAGAAGGTACGGTGGGATTCGAAATGGTCGGTGATCTGTTTGTTAACTTGGCTTTCAAAGACTTTCGAAAGGCAGGTCAGGATGGACGTAGGTCTGTAACAGTTTTGGTCTCGAGTGTCTCCCCCTTTGAAGAGGCGGATGACCGCGGCTAGTAATAGGGGTTGCAACAATTGCGGCGGTTAATTTTAGAGAGGGTCCAGATTGTCTAGCCCAGCTGATTTGTAGGGGTCCAGATTTTGCAGCTCTTTCAGAACATCAGCTATCTGGATTTGGCTGAAGGAGAAATGGGGGAGGTTTGGGCAAGTTGCTGTGGGGGGTGCAGGGCTGTTGACCGGGGTAGGGGTAGCCAGGTGGAAAGCATGGCCAGTCATAGAAAAATGCTTATTGAAATTCTCAATTATCGTGGATTTATCGGTGGTGACAGTGTTTCCTAGCCTCAGTGCAGTGGGCAGCTGGGAGGAGGTGCTCTTATTCTTCATGGACTTTACAGTGCCCCAGAACTTTTTGGAGTTCGTGCTACAGGATGCACATTTCTGTTTGAAAAATCTAGCTTTAGCTTTCCTAACTGCCTGTGTATATTGATTCCTAACTTCCCTGAAAAGTTGCATATCGCGTGGGCTATTCGATGCTAATGCAGTACGCCACAGGATGTTTTTGTGCTGGTCAAGGGCAGTCAGGTCTGGAGTGAACCAAGGGCTATATCTGTTCCTGGTTCAAAATGTTTTGAATGGGGCATGCTTTTTTAAGATGGTGAGGAAAGCAATTTTAATGAATTACCAGTCATCCTCTACTGATGGAATGAGTTCAATATCCTTCCAGGATACCCGGGCCAGGTCGATTAGAAAGGCCTGCTCGCTGAAGTGTTTTATGGAGCGTTTTACAGTGATGAGGGGTGGTCGTTTGACCGCAGACCCAATACGGACGCAGGCGATAAGGCAGTGATTGCTGAGATCCCGATTGAAGACAGCAGAGGTGTATTTAGAGGGCAATTTAGTCATGATGATATCTATGAGGGTGCCTGTGTTTACAGATTTGGGGTTGTACCTGGTAGGTTCATTGATAATTTGTGTGAGATTGAGGGCATCAAGGTTAGATATAGCAATGAATCAGAAGCATTAGGAGCTGTCCTTCTATCAAACACACTACGAATGGGTCTGTTTCATATAATGTAGCTGTAGTCAGTGTAAAGCTCAGTGTTAGTATATGTGACATAAAACACAAAGCTAGCTCTAGATCCAGAGTCGCCCACTAACGAAGGCAATTAGACTGCCCTCTTTTTTACCATAGTTTAAATAACTCACTAGCAGGGAGAATGTACTTATTCAGTCTAAATAAATACCTTTAGCCTGTTGTCCGCAGGTTACACTGTCATGTTATTACATTTTCCAAAGTTAACTTTTTGAAGCTCTATTATAAAATGTTTTATGAAGTCTATAGTCAGTATTTATGTTGCAACAGGCCAGGGGTTACAGGACCATTACGATGGCCATCTACTTTTACTTTACTGACTTTATTGTCCCCATGGGGAAATTTTGTTGTAGTGTCATGTACACATTTGAAGTGGTGTTTAAATACAATACAAAACAAATTGACAATGCAACTTTCATAACAGTTAACATAGAAATAAAAAGACACTAGCCTGCTGGCCTTACTGGGTCGATAGGAACATTAGCCCGAGCTATTTAGGAGGGATATCACACCTGGCACAAATTATTGTCTAGTTCTCTTTTTCCTGCCGAGGGGTGCCCTATACCTGCGCCCAGAGGGGAATAGTTCGAAGTCCGGGTACAGGCTTGGGTCTAAAATTATTTTGTGAGCCTTGCGGAGGGCCTTAAAGATCTTAAAGATCTCATCCAGGCCTGTCTGTTTGACTCCAAGTACCTTGCTTGCTGTGGTGATAATCCTTGTCAGCATATTTCTCTGGCTGACAGTGGCATTGCCAAACCAACAAACAATACAAAAAGTTAAAATACTCTCAATGAAGATTTGTAAAACAGAATAAGTATAGTACAGTCAACATTAAAAGTTTCCAGCTTTTTGAGAAAGTACAGTCTGTTGACTCTTTTTGTTCATCAGATCTGTACATTTACTCCACTGAAGCTTATTGTCCAAGAGGACACCCAGATATTTGTATTCCTTTACAATCTCTATGTTCTGACCTCTGATAGATGTTGCAGAGGTAGGTGTTGTACTCTTTCTGAAGTCTATGCACATCTCTTTGGTTTTGTTGGTATTGAGGACCAAGTGAGAATCGCCACTACACTCTACAAAGTCATTTAGGACCGGGCCATGATGTTCCTTGTCATCATGCAACAGGCTGATCGAGGTGTCTGTCAGGATGGGAACTAGTACAACTATTAGTGTACAAGATGTACAGGAGTGGGGACAAAACACATCCTTGAGGAGAGCCTGTGTTGGTGGTGTGCATGTCTGACACGTGGGGACCTACTTTGGACCCGCTGTGACCTCTGGCTCAGGAAGTCCAACAACCACAAGACCAGTTCCCCATCTAAGGAGAAGTCCCGAATGAGTCTGCAAGAATGTAAGGCTGGATTGTGTTGAAGGCAGAAGAAAAGTCAACAAACAAAACATGGGATTTGGCACCCTCTAGATGTCTATAGACCATGATGAGGAGCGTAAGAATGGCATAATCAACTCCTCTGCTGGGCTGATAGGCAAACTGCAATGGGTGAGGAGCTTCTGGGTGGCGCTGAGAACATGACTTTTCACAATTTTCTCAAGGCGTTTTATTACTAAGGATGTCAAGGCGACAGGGCGGTAGTCATTCAGCACAGAGGGAATAGATGCTTTCGGAATGGGTATAATTATTGCGTTTTTCCACAATACTGGCACTTGTTGCTGGTCAAGTGAGGATTGGAAAATGTCTATAAACACCAGCCAATTGTTCAGCACAGTGCTTTAACACGTCCACTTATTTTGTCTGGGCCTGGGCTTTTGTGTGCATTACATTCCCTGAACAACTTCACAACATCAGCATGTTTAGCAACAACCCTCTCAGACATTTGTAATGATGCTTCCATTTGTTTTACCTCCGAACACAAAATTGTCTGATTCAAATCTTGAGAAGAAAACATTCAGTTCATTAGCCATGTTCTGGCCCTCATGTCTCCCAAGGTCAGCTCTGGTTTTTCCTCTACCTATGTGGGGGGCACTAGCCATGGATTTAATCACTTGCCAGGCCACCCTTGAGTTACCAGAGGAGAGGGTCCTCTCCACCCTTTGCTTGTATGCCTCCTTGTCCACCAGTATCTGTCTTTTGATCTCACGTTGTACATCTCTTAAAGCCTGTATCACCCTCAGCATAAACTGATCTCACATTGTACATCTCTTAAAGCCTGTCTATAACCCTCAGCATAAACTGATCTCACGTTGTACATCTCTTAAAGCCTGTCTATCACCCTCAGCATAAACTGCCTTCTTCCTATTAAGTAGTGATTTTAGATTTTTTGATACCCAAGGCTTATTGTTAGAGAAGATTTTACATGTTTTAGTAGGCACAACTGACTCAACACAGAAGTTTACATAGTTTGAAATAACATCTGTGAGTTCATCAAGATCAGAGCTGCTGTCCTCATACCTCCCACATAGTACAGTCAAAACACCCCTGGAGACAAGTGATACTGTTGTCATTCCATATCTACTGAATAACCTTGTGACAGGGAGCTTATTAGTCGACCTTGGACGTAATGAGGAATGAAGAAACGGGATGATCAAACTTCTATATTATCTGGGGTAGCTGATTTTGACCTTGCTCTCTCCCTCTATCAGACGAAGGTGATGGTCTCTCTGATGAGCACGAGCTCCTCCAAATGTGGTTCAAGCTGGTCCTGGAGAAGAACAAACTGGCCCGCTATGAGGAAGAGCTAGTCATATTGTAAGTAGGAGAAGATGAGAGGCACACTGCATTCTCAGACACAGACCATCTTATGGAGTGAAGTGTGTTTTGAAATTGGTTGTTTTGTCTGTTAGTGCTCAGGAACTCGAGCTGGAGGACAGACAGAGTCAACTACAGACAGATCTACGACGCAGGATGTCAGTAGACGGTACGGGTCACACACTTGTAATATGCGTTTGCGGTCCAGTTATAATGCATTCGCAGCCAATTATCTGTGGAACTTGTCCTTTATCTGTGGAACTTGTCCTTTATCTGTGGAACTTGTCCTTTATCTGTGGAACCTTTTGAGAATGTGTTCTAAATGACCATGTCCTACTTTGTCCATCTGTCTGTCTCCATCCCTCCTTCTCCTCCTCTACCATTTTACAATCTCTCCTCTCCAATGGCCCTTTGCAGACTCCAGGAAGAGCTCCAGTGAGCTGGCGGAGGAGCAGCAGATGCTGACTGAGATCATGAAGGTGGTGGAGAGGAGAGACACTCTGGTCAGCCTGCTGGAGGAGCAGCGGCTGCAGGAGAGGGCTGAGGACAGAGACCTGGAGAGCCTGGTGCTGTCTAGGGGCTACCAGTTCCATTGGACCTGAGGAGTTGCAGCCCTCTAGGGCAGGGAAAAGGATAACAGTACCATGCAGCTCTATGGGTAGAGGCGACAAGTACTACACTACTGGATTTGGCCTCAAGTGGCATGGTGACCTTTTGAATATGTATATAGGTTTTACTTGTCAATTCCTACTTGAGGATCACATCTCTTATAGACCTGAGGGTTGTACATCCAGTGTCTGTATGCCTAGTCTCTCTTGACAGCCTTCTGAGATTACTGTATGCCTAACCAAGAACACCTCATATGCTGCAGTAGGAATGGAATAAATGAAATATTATTTAGTTTTCTTTACTTTGTCAGTTGCACTGGAAAGCACTTAAACACTACAGAAACCCAAAGATTCATCCTATCAAGTATGTTTTCCCTCTCAAAGCAAAATGTATTTTGTATGTGTAGGTCTCTGTTGTAGGTCTCTACTGTTCATGTGTTGTGTTGAGAAGCACTGGAAAAACGACTGTATGTTGTATAACTTCATCTGCACTATACCAAGTAATTTAATCAACCAATACACCATTTTCCACAGGACTTTTTACTATTATTCCTGCATGTTGTCTGTCCTATTACTCAGTACTGACCACAACCAACAGGATTTTATTCACTTTTTTGAGTCCTCCTTGCCCAACTTTTTTTCATGTAAATGATGATTGGATCTGTTGGTTCAATTTATTTAGTTTGATATGAGTTTAGGGGTGTCTCCATAGCACAATAAATTGAGTTATTAAATCCTAAACTGACAGACTGATCTGTTGCTGTTTATTTTTATTCTGTAAAAATTTGATTTATTTCAAAGATATTTAATAGAGAATTGAAGTGTATTTGGTCATGATTTATGCATATGACATAATATTGAGAGAGATCATGGCTTATGGTGGCATTAGAATAAAGTCTATAATGTCTATCCATAGTGATACTACCATAAAATGTGTTTGTCAATGCATGCAGGCGCCAACTATGTGCTACGAACTATTCAGCCATTAGATTTTTATTTATTTAACTAGGCAAGTCCGTAAAGAACAAATTCTTATTTACAATGACGGCCCACACCGGCCAAACCCGGTCGACGTCGGGCCAATTGTGCGCCGCCCGATGGGACTCCCAATCACGGCCTGGATTCGAACCAGGGTGTCTCCCTCTAGCACTGAGATATGCAGTGCCTTAGACCTTAGACCGCTGCGCCACTCGGGAGCCCAAGTTAGGGGAGGGAACTACATCTGGGAACAAGGAAAGGATTCGAGGGATGGACGAATGTTTGGAATTCCGTTTTCGTTATAGTGAACATTGATTCGAACAGAACGTGACTTATGTCAATTTAATTCAGAGATCTACTAAACGAGTAACTTTACTTTTTGATTGTACCTTTGAGCTTTTGGCTAAATTTGATCATGGCTTCTTCGCCGTCCTCTCCCAAATCGCCGACGACTCCGAAATCTCCCTCTTCCAGAAAAAAAGATGACTCGTTCCTGGGAAAACTTGGAGGAACTTTAGTAAGAAGAAAGAAAGCAAAAGAAGGTAAAGTTCAGATCAAAACAATACTGTAAAAAAAACTTTTCTAAACTTAACTTGCGAGCAGTTGTGTCAACAGAAAAGGACAGGAAGAAAACGTGTATTTTATGGAGCGACAGTGTAGCCCATTTGAACTCTAGCTACAGCAATTTTTCAATCTGAGCGGCGCAAATTGTTACAAAAAATGCATTGTGCAATGAAGTCACACATCTATTGTCTACTCCGTCTGATTCTGTCAATTCATTACCGGTACTGGTAAAGCCATAACGAATTCGCCTGCATGCTTTCCCCACAGCACATTCATTGAAGGTATCAGAATGGAGTAGCCTCGAGGCCTATCTAGGTTACATACATAATACATAGGCCTGTCTGTAAACTAGTCATTACACTCAAATAATGTGTTCTATTTATACTTTCTTGACCAGCAGGGCAGCCTGGGGGTGCATACAGTGCAGTGCCTAGTAGAGTTACTAGAGTAATTACTACAGTAGGGTTATTTACGATAGATGCAGGCTACGATTGGCATGTAGGGAACACTACTGCTGCAACCTGGATTTAGGGGTAGATGTAACATAGTAAACGTAAATCCGGTATGCTCAAAATAGTATGATATGTTACGTATGGTATGTATTAATTTGTGGATGTCCATCATCCATTTCGTATGATATGTTACAAATTGCAATTTGTTGCGGCAAAAGTTTGCTGGGTTAGGGAAGGGTTCTACACTTAAGTTTTTTCACCAACTTTTTTCTCCATTAGTAGCACCAGCACATGATTTGGTCGCACAATTTTTTTTATATACTGTACCAGTCAAATGTTTGGACACACCTACTCATTCAAGGGTTTTAATGTATTTTTACTACTTTCTACATTGTAGAATAATAGTGAAGACATCAAAATTATGAATAACACACATGGAATCATTTTTCATTTTTTCTTTTTTTTTTTACAAATCAAAGTATTTTATATTTGAGTTTCTTCAAAGTAGCCACCCTTTGCCTTGATGCCAGCTTTGCACACTCTTGGCATTCTATCAACCAGCTTCATGAGGGAGTCACCTGGAATGCATTTCAATTAACCAGCTTCATGAGGAATGCTTTTCCAACAGTCTTGTAGGAGTTCCCACATATGCTGAGCACTTGTTGGCTGCTTTTCCTTCACTCTGCGGTCCCACTCATCCCAAACCATCTCAGTTGGGTTGAGGTCGGGTGATTGTGAAGGCCAGGTCATCAGATGCACCACTCCATCACTCTCCTTGGTCAAATAGCCCTTACACAGCCTAGAGGTGTGTTGAGTCATTGTCCTGTTGAAAAACAAATGATAGTTCCACTAAGCGCACACCAGATGGTATGGCGTTCCAGGTGACTCCCTCATGAAGCTGGTTGAGAGAATGCCAAGCTGTCATCAAGGGAAATTGTGGCTATTTGAAGTCTCAATTATTAAATATATTTTGATTTGTTTAACAATTTTTTTGGTTGCTACATGATTCCAAATGTGTTATTTCATAGTTTTGTTGTCTTCACTATTATTCAACAATGTAGAAAATAGTACAAATAAAGACAAACCCTTGAATGAGTAGGTGTTCTAAAACGTTTGACCGATAGTGTATATACAGCTCTAGAAAAAAATAAGAGACCACTGCAAAATTATCAGTTTCTCTGGTTTTACTTTTTTATAGGTATGTGTTTGGGTAAAATTAACATTTTTGTTTTATTCTATAAACTACTGACAACATTTCTCCTAAATTCCAAATACATTATTTGTCATTTAGAGCATTTATTTGCAGAAAATGACAACTGGTCAAAATAACAAAAAAGATGTGGTGTTTTCAGACCTCGACTAATGCAAAGAAAATATGTTTTTGGTAGAATAACCCTGTTTTTCAATCACAGCTTTCATGTGTCTTGGCATGCTCTCCACCAGTCTTTCACATTTGATTTTGGGTGACTTTATGCCACACCTGGCGCAACAATTCAAGCAGCTTGGCTTTGTTTGATGGCTTGTGACCATCAAACAAAGTGTGAGACATTGTGGCTTGTAGGCCTCTTTTGTATTATTATTAATAATGACCTTGCCTGTGTCCCATAATGTGCCTGCATTCCGTACAGAACCAGGCTAATAATGACTAGCCATCTTTTACATTAGCATGCTCTTGTGTTCTTACATTGATTTGGATAGATTTACTGTAACAGCAAAGAAAATATACTATTAAAATGAAGTGCAAAATGTATTTATTGCACATTTCAAAGTGCCATGTTTTCTGCAAAAAAAAAAAAAAAACGATGCTTGATACCAAAATGATACAACAAAGTTGGGAGAAGGACTGATTTACTCCAGTTTTGTGTTTGGCCAGTGGCTTTGTGTAGCGCACTTGTGATGGAGATTTCAAAACAAATGGCCACAGGATTGGTTCAAAAAATCATGACAGGCTACTTTGTAGTTACCTTTTAATTGCCTTTCCATCTACCAAAAAAACAGTTAGGCTATCATTAGCATCGCTAATGGCTACACAAAGTGTTACACATATAGGCCCTATGCGCACAGCACACAGCGGGGCTTGACATTTACGTAAACTTGCCAGTGCAAACTGAAAGCTACTGAGCCAAATGGAAAAATGTTCTGGCCCGGGTCAAGATCTGACAAAAGTTAAGGATGCGTGTAGAATTTCAATAGCAGTTGAATTTATCTTTCATTTGCGGGCTGAGCAAGTAGCCTATACAGGGTTCATACAGACATTGCCAAGTTAAGTTAAAATCGGGTTCCCTTTTGTAATGGAACGCTTTATATGGAGAACCAAGTTGAAGCCAACATTCGATGCTGTCTTGCTAATTATAACCGCACATGGTTTTACTGCAACTAGAGCAACACCATTCAATAGAGATGTCGGGAAACAAACAAAAGTGCCTCTCATAAAAACTGATCAGAAATTAAATCATAGAATAATTAAGGTTAAGGTTAGGTTTAAACGTTTAGGGAAAGGGTAAGCTAACATGCAAAGTACTTCAATAGTAGTAAGTAAACTCAGCAAAAAAAGAAAAGTTCCTTTTTCAGGACCATGTCTTTCAAAGATAAGTCATAAAAATCCAAATAACTTAACATATCTTCATTGTAATGGGTTAAAAAAAATCCCTATGCTTGTTAAATGAACCATAAACAGTTAATGTACATGCACCTGTGGAACGGTCGTTAAGACAGTAACAGCTTACAGACGGTAGGCAATTAACGTCACAGTTATGAAAACTTAGGACACTAAAGAGGCCTTTCTACTGACTCTGAAAAACACCAAAAGAAAGATGTCCAGTATCCCTGCTCATCTGCGTGAATGTGCCTTAGGCATGCTGCAAGGAGGCATGAGGACTGCAGATGTGGCCAGGGCAATAAATTGCAATGCCTGTACTGTGAGACGCCTAAGACAGCCTACAGGGAGACAGGACGGACAGCTGATCGTCCTCGCAGTGGCAGACCACGTGTAACAACACCTGCACAGGATCGGTACATCCGTACATCACACCTGCGAGACAAATAGACTACTAACAGATCTCTCGAGCCAGACGGCTTACATCCGCAATCTTTGAATGCCTATAGGCGTACATGGCTCCAAGGTCGGGGATATCCGAGACTAACTAACAGATGGGGAAATTACATTGTCTTGATTAACTGAGAACAGTGTCAGATCGGATAAGTATATTTAGGAACGGTGACACCGAAAGCTGAGGTGGTGCAGTGAGCTAAGGATTTTTTTTTATATATAGATTTAAGACCAGTTAGAGTCATCCCCTTTAGAACATCTCTGTGTTGTGAGATATAGCATTGGGAGAAGGACTGTATGTGGACGGAGGAGGGCCACTAAGTAGTAGATGAAACTGCAGTGTTTTTCCCATGTGTAGGTGAGGGGAAAGTCCATATTCCTTGAGGAAAGACAGAGAAATCAGTGAGGGAAACCACTTACAGAAAGAACCACTACTCCTCAATAACATACCATATTAGACATGATAAAGCAAGCAAACCCAATTCTACTCCTGTGTTAATGCTAGATTATTTGGACCAAATGGCTGTGGGAGTAGTTAGCTAGTGTATTAGTGGTGTGGGAACACTATTGCAGTGCTATCATGTGCTGTTTGGAAGCACTTCAGAGAGGATGGTGCCAATTTTGATCCTTATCCCAGTAGTTGGGAACCCACGTGTCCCCCGCCTTAACAACATCCTCTCATTTTCCCCCTGACCTTTACGCTTATTTCTGGTGGATTGCTCATACTTACAGAATTCTCACTGACATTAAAAATAGTGCAAAAAGAAACATGTAGTAGTAGTCATCTAAATTGTATAAAGCCTAATTCGTAGAATCATCACAAGTTGTAAGTGGCTTACTGTTTGTGCCGCCTCATTGCTATGTGAATTTATAGCTATTGCACTGAAAGGTGGAGTGTTGAGAGGATGCATTGTGAGTGACATGATGTAGTATGGTCTCTCTCTGAACTCTCCCATCTCCCTCCCTACAGTTTCTGAGCTCCAGGAGGAAGGGATGAACACCATCAACCTGCCCCTGAGCCCCAGTCAATATGAACTGGACCCAGAAGACACTGTGTTAGGTAAGTACAGCATATTACTCAATCTGAGAGCCCTGGTCATAAATGATAAAGGTCTTAAAACTGGCTAAACCCAACTGTTCTTTCTGTTTCTGCAGAGGAGAATGAGGTCCGCACCATGGTCCACCCCAACTCCAAGAACGACAGCAAACTACAGGAACTCCAGAAGGTGCTGATCGACTGGATCAATGATGTGTTGGTAGGAGAGAGGATCATCGTGAAGGACCTGGCTGAAGATCTATACGACGGGCAGGTTCTGCAGAAACTCTTTGGTGAGGAACAATTCAAATCCCCTATTGGTTCTCCATCAAACTTAAAGGAACACTATTTCCACTCTACAACCAATCACCTTCTCCATCTGGCCTTTCTCTCTTTGACAGGAATGTCTTTATTTAGCTAAAGAAGACCACTGACCAAATTTATGCGTGTCGCAGAGAAGCTGGAGGGGGAGAAGCTGAACGTGGCTGAGGTGACCCAGTCAGAGATCACCCAGAAGCAGAAGCTACAGACGGTTCTGGAGAGGATCAACGACTCCATCAAGATCTCCGCCAGGAGCATCAAATGGAACGTGGACTGTAAGTAAAGGCTGAGAACTACACTGAACAGAAATGCAACATTTATTTTTATTTAACAAGGCAAGTCAGTTAAGAACAAATTCTTATTTACAATGACAGCCTATCAGGGAACAGTGGGATAACTGCCTTGTTCAGGGGCAGAATGACAGATGTTTACCTTGTCAGCTCGGGGATTCGATCCAGCAACCTTTCGGTTACTGGCCCAATGCTCTAACCACTAGGCTACCTGCCGCCCCGCATGTAAAGTGTTGATCCCAGAAATGTTCATAAAGCACAAAAAGCTTATTTCTCTCAAATTGTATGCACAAATTTGTTTACATCCCTGTTAGTGAGCATTTCTCCTTTGCCAAGATAAACCATCCACCTGACAGGTGTGGCATATCAAGAAGCTGATTAAACAGCATGATTACACTGTTGCACCTTGTGCTGGGGAGAAAAAATGGCCACTTAAAGTTTTGCCACATTTTGTCACAGCACAATGCCAAATGTCTCAAGTTTTGAGGGAGTGTGCAATTGGCATGCTAACTGCAGAAATGTCCACCAGAGTTGTTGACAGAGAATTGAATGTTCATAACTCTACCATAAGCCGCCTCCAACAACATTTGTTTTAGAATTTGGCAGTATGTCCAACCGGCCTCACAACCGCAGACCACGTGTAACCACGCCAGCCCAGGACCTCCGGTTTGTTGTTCAACGTTGTGAACAGAGTGCCCCACATAAGCTACGGACATCAAACACAATTGCATTGTATGAATGGCAATTTGAATGAACTGAGATACCGTGACGAGATCCTGAGGCCCATTGTCGTGCCATTCACCCGCTATCACCTCATGTTTCAGCAAGATAATCCACAGCCCAATGTCGCTATTTACATATGGGCTGTGTACAGGTACAGTGATCAGTAAGCTGCTCTGACAGCTAATGCTTAAAGTTAGTGAGGGAGATATAAGTCTCCAGCTTCAGTGATTTTTGCAATTCGTTACAGTCATAGGCAGCAGAGAACTGGAAGGAAAGGCGGCCAAAGGAGGAGTTTGCTTTGGGGATGACCAGTGAAATATACCTGCTGGAGCGCGTGCCACGGGTGGGTGTTGCTATGGTGACCAGTGAGCTGAGATCAGGCGGGGCTTTACCTAGCAAAGACTTATAGATGACCTGGAGCCAGTGGGTTTTGTGACTGACTGGTTTTCTGATCCACGCCTTTACATTTTTAAAGGTGCACTATATTTTCAAAAGTATGTGGACAACCCTTAAAATGGCTGGATTAGGCTATTTTTTTTAAGTTATTTTTTAGAGCTCAGTGACTTTCAACGTGGCACTGTCATAGGATGCCACATTTCCAACAAGTCAGTTTGTCAAATTTCTGCCCTGCTATAGCTGCCTCGGTCAACTGTATGTGCTAGTATTGTGAAATGTAAACGTCTAGGAGCAACAATGACATTCTAGACGATTCTATGCTTCCAAATTTGTAGCAACAGTTTGGGGAAGGCCTTTCCTGTTTCAGCATGCCAGTGGCCCCATGCAGGCCCCAAGCGAGGTAAATACAGAAATGGTTTGTTGAGTTCGGTGTGGAAGAGTTTGACTGGCCTGCACAGAGCCCTGACCTCAACCCCATCGAACACCCTTGGGATGAATTGGAATGCCGACTGTGAGCCAGGCCTAATCGCCCAACATCAGTAGCCGACCTCACTAATGCTCTTGTGGCTGAATGGAAGCAAGTCAAAGCAGTAATGTTCCAATATCTAGTGGAAAGCCTTCCCAGAAGAGTGGAGGCTGTTATACAGTGTATTCAGACCCATTTACTTTTTTAGTTTTTTTTACATTACAGCCTTATTCTAAAATGGATAAAATCTCAAATGTTCCTCATCAATCTACACATAATACCCTATTAATGACAAAGCGAAAACAGTTTTTTAGAATTTTTTTGCAAATGTATAAGAAATAAAAAACAGATGCCTTCAAGTATTCAGACCCTTTGCTATGAGACTCGAAATTGAGTTCTGGTGCATCCTATTTCCATTGATCATCCTTGAGATGTTTCTACAACTTGATTGGAGTCCACCTGTGGTAAATTCAATTGATTGGACATGATTTGGAAAGGCACACACCTGTCTATTTAAGGTCCCACAGTTGACAGTGCATGTCAGAGCAAAAACCAAGCCATGAGGTCGAAGGAATTGTCTGTAGATCTCCGAGACAGGATTGTGTCGAGATATACACTACCGTTCAAAAGTTTAGGATCACTAAGAAATGTCCTTGTTTTTGAAAGAAAAGCAAAAAAAAAAGTCAATTTTAAAATAACATCACATTGATCGGAAATACAGTGTAGACATGGTTAATGTTGTAAATGACTATTGTAGCTGGAAACGGCAGATTTTTTATGGAATATCTACATAGGCGTACAGAGGCCCATTATCAGCAACCATCACTCCTGTGTTCCAATGGTACGTTGTGTTAGCTAATCCAAGTTTATAATTTTAAAAGTCTAATTAGAAAACCCTTTTGCAATTATGTTAGCACAGCTGAAAACTGTTGTGCTGATTTAAAGAAGCAATAAAACTGTCATCAGCATTTGTGGGTTTGATTACAGGCTCAAAATGGCCAGAAACAAATAACTTTCTTCTGAAACTCGTCAGTCTATATTGTTCCGAGAAATTAAGGCTATTCCATGTGAGATATTGCCAAGAAACTGAAGATCTCATACAACGCTGTGTACTACTCCCTTCACAGAACAGCGCAAACTGTCTCTAACCAGAATAGAAAGAGGAGTGGGAGGCTCCGGTGCACAACTGCGCAAGAGGACAAGTACATTAGTGTCTAGTTTGAGAAACAGACGCCTCACAAGTCCTGAACTGGCAGCTTCATTAAATAGTACCCGCAAAACACCAGTCTCAACGTCAACAGTGAAGAGGCGACTCCGGGATGCTGGCCTTCTAGGCAGAGTTCCTCTGTACAGTGTCTGTGTTCTTTTGCCCATCTTAATCTTTTCTTTTTATTGGCCAGTCTGAGATATGGCTTTTTCTTTGCAACTCTGCCTAGAAGGACAGCATCCCGGAGTCGTTGCGTTTTGTTTTTGTTCAGTGTATGTCGTATTCATTAGAGCACACCATAGCAAAACGTTTTGCAAGGGGAAATTAAAATCATTGTTCTTATTGGACAAGTTCAGCTAGTGCCTTCATGTTTCAGTCCGTTTTCCTCTGTTTGGTTCTAATGAATGCAGCCCTGGAGAGACAGACTAAGTGGTCCAACAGATGGACTACGTGTGTACGTGGGTGATGTTCAGCTAGTTAAGAGTCCATACTTTGCTTACTGGTAATTGAGTTTTCTCTGCTTCCCTTTGCTTTCTCTCTAATGAAGAGGAATGTCTGTCTGTTTATTTTAGTGAAGCACTTTAGCTTTGCCTTGACGTCTCTATTTTATGAAAGGATTTTAATAGGGCTGTGACAATAACAGTATCTTCCTTTTTTTCCATGGCAAAAATTAAAACACGAAGCAGACTAAACTCTTTGGTCCTTTAAAAACCTGCTGTATGTACAATATTGTGTGCTATATTTTGGAAAATAAATAAATGTGACTCTGGATGACAACATAATTATGTTTGTTTCCAACATTAGGGCTGTTTTCTTAAAGAAGTTACATCCGCTTCGTGTTTTGTTACTCTGCCACGATACTAAGGAGTATCGCAATACTGTTATCATAACAGCCCTAGAATACATGGGTGATTTTTCAAGTTTTAATGTCACATTGACAACTACAGTGAAATGCTTTTCTCTAACCCCAACAATGCAGTGATCAAGAACTATGTAATACTAAAATTAACAAGGTAGAACAAAAACACACAAGATATAAAAATAAGAAGAACACGATATAGTAAATAAGCACACTATATACAGGGTCAGTTCCAGTACCATATTTACAATGTGCAGGGATACTGGATCGATGTTCAGCTAGCAAAGAGTTCATACTTGTGTCACTGGTCATTGAGTTCTCTGCTTCCGATTGAGTTTTCCCTCTAATGAAGAGGAATGTCTGTCTGTACATTTCAGTGAAGCGCTTTAGTTTTGCCTTGATCTCTCTATTTTCTGAAAGCTTTTTAACCAGAAGATGGTAATAGCACTCAGGAATTGTTTAAACAACATGTTTGTATGAGAAAATGAGAGGAGTGAAGTAATCAAGGAAATATATAGTGCCTTCAGAAAGTATTCATACACCTTGACTTATTACACATTTTGTTGTCTTACAGCCTGAATTCAAAATGGATTAAATATATTTATCTCACCCATCTACACACAATACCCCATAATGACAGTGAAAACATGTTTTTAGAAATGTTTGCAACTTTATTGAAAATGAAATATCAAATGTACATAAGTCTTTACACCCTTAAACACATTTGGCGGCGATTATAGGCAGTTAGGAAAGCAAAGGCTAGCTTTTTCAAACAGAAATGTTCATCCTGTAGCACAAACTCCAAAAGGTTTTTTAGACACTGTAAAGTCCATAGAGAATAAGAGCACCTCCTCAAAGCTGCCCACTGCACTGAGACTAGGAAACACTGTCACCACTGACAAATCTACTATAATCAAGAATTTCAAGGTCCTAAATGATATCATAACCACCATCGATAAAAGACAGTACTGTGCAGCCATATTCATCGATCTTGCCAAGGCTTTCGACTCTGTCAATCACCGCATTCTTATCGGCAGACTCAACAGCCTTTGTTTCTCAAATGACTGCCTCGCCTGGTTCACCAACTACTACTCAGACAGAGTTCAGTGTTTCAAATTGGAGGGCCTGTTGTCCAGACCTCTGGCAGTCTCTATGGGGGTGCCACAGGGTTCAATTCTCGGGCTGACTTTTTTCTCTGTATACATCAATGATGTCGCTCTTGCTGCTGGTGATTGTCTGATCCACCTCTACGCAGACGACAACATTCTATGTACTTCTGGCCCTTCTTCGGACACGGTGTTAACAAACCTCCAGACGAGCTTCAATGCCATACAACTCTCCTTCCGTGGCCTCCAACTGCTCTTAAATGCAAGTAAAACTAAATGCGTGCTCTTCAACCGATCGCTGCCCGCACCCGCCAGCCCGTCCAGCATCACTACTCTGGACGGTTCTGACTTAGAATATGTGGACAACTACAAATACCTAGGTGTCTGGTTAGACTGTAAACTCTCCTTCCAGACTCACATTAAGCATCTCCAATCCAAAATTAAATCTAGAATCGGCTTCCTATTTCGCAACAAAGCATCCTTCGCTCATGCTGCCAAACATACCCTCGTAAAACTGACTATCCTACCGATCCTTGACTTCGGCGATGTCATTTATAAAATAGCCTCCAACACTCTACTCAGCAAATTGGATGCAGTCTATCACAGTGCCATTTGTTTTGTCACCAAAGCCTCCTTCACATACTACCCACCACTGTGACCTGTATGCTCTCACTAGCTGGCCCTCGCTTCATATTCATTGCCAAACCCACTTGCTCCAGGTCATCTATAAGCCTTTGCTAGGTAAAGCCCCGCCCTGATCTCAGCTCACTGGTCACCATAGCAGCACACACCTGTAGCACGTGCTCCAGCAGGTATATTTCACTGGTCACCCCCAAAGCCAACTCCTCCTTTGGCCGCCTTTCCTTCCAGTTCTCTGCTGCCAATGACTTGAACGAATTGCAAAAATCACTGAAGCTGGAAACTCATATCTCCCTCACTAACTTTAAGCATCAACTGTCAGAGCAGCTTACAGATCATTGCACCTGTACATAGCCCATCTGTAAATAGCCCACCCAACTACCTCATCCCCATATTGTTATTATTATGTTTTGCTCCTTTGCACCCCAGTATCTCTAATTGCACATTGATCTTCTGCACAGCTATCACTCCAGTGTTAATTGCTAAATTGTAATTATTTTGCCTCTATGGCCTATTTATTACCTTACGTCCCGACTCTTCATTTGCACACACTGTATATAGACTTTTTCTATTGTGTAATTGACTCTACGTTTGTTTATTCCATGTGTAACTCTGTGTTGTTTGTGCCGCACTGCTTTGCTTTATCTTGGCCAGGTCGCAGTTGTAAATGAGAACTTGTTCTCAACTGGCCTACCTGGTTAAATTAAGGTGAAATAAAAAAAATAGCTGAGTCGTCTTGGGTATGTCTATCAGTTTTGTAGTCTGGATTTGGGGATTTTCTTCCTTGCAGATTTGATTGTGCTCTGTTAAGTTCAGTAATGTTTTGCCTCCATAACATCCAGTGATTTTGCAGAGAGCCACATCAATTTACAGGAATACTCATCATAAATGTTGATGAAAATACAAGTGTTATGTATGGAACGTTAGATATACTTCTCCTTAATGCAACCGCTGTGTCAGATTTAAAAAACGCTTCATGGCAAAAGCACACCATGCAATAATTTGAGTACAGCGCTCAGGCACCAAAGCAAGCCATACAGATACCCGCCATGTTGTGGAGTCAACAAAAGTCAGAAATAGCATTATAAATATTCACTTTGATGATCTTCATCGGAATGCACTCCCAGGAATCCCAGTTCCACAGTAAATGTTCGTTTTGTTCGATAAAGTCCATCATTTATGTCCAAATACCTCCTTTTCGTTCGCGCGTTTAGTCCAGTAATCCAAATGCACAATGCGCAAGTATTACGCCCCTGAGAAAGGGGAGAAATAATCACGAGAGCGATACGGTATTGTTTCCTCAATGAGAACTTTTAGTGCAATCATTTTACAAAAGTAACACATTTTACAGAACAACAGATCTACAGGAAATAGATAGTTTTGTAGGGTACAAGGCTTATTCAAGTCACAACAGTAATTCACTGAAACAGATACTAATTTCAATATAACTGTCAAGCACAAAGCTTTAACTCAGTAAACCATAACTCAATTTATCAACAGGCAATAAAGTGTTTGAAAAACCATTATACAAATAACACCGCAAAATATCTTATTAACAACGCACATGTTCATTCACAATCGACAAAAAATGGCAGCTACTCTCAGTACGAAGCTATTCTTCGCTGCAACCGAGCAGGGCTCATATTACTCTCTGCAAACTTAACTCTAACTTCCTCAAGATGTTACTAAGACACACCTTAAACACTCTTGACATGTTAGCGAGTTATTACATTTAAATTACTATTTTTTATCATCAATAACGTACCTGAAAAAGGGGAGAAATAATCACGAGAGTGATACGGTATTGTTTCCTCAATGAGAACTTTTAGTGCAATGAGGAAAGACCGCGATTTCCCCGGGAACTTGGGTGGAGACCAGAGCAATCGATCTCAGGCTCATAGATTAAGAGCATTTAGTAGATCACAGAATAACACTTTTACTCTTCCATTAGGCACCACAAAATAAAGTAATCAATATAACGTTTACACATTCCTCTCACATTTCGTACCCTTTGTACGCTTGACGGATTTAAACATTTTTAACACAATTATATGAATGTTATCAATCTCTATCAACTAATACTGAATGCATGATCTTTTTAACCTTAGATGTTTTAAGATCCTCACATACTATGAACTTACTAATATTTTTTTATGTATAACAGGCTATTAGTATTTCCTTTAACCTGTCACACGAGCACTAAGTCCAGACAAAAAGTCAAAAAAGTTCTATTACAGTTCGTAGAAACATGTCAAACGATGTGTAGAATCAATCTTTAGGATGTTTTTATAATAAATCTTCAATAATGTTTCAACCGGACAATTCCTTTGTCTTTAGAAATAAAAAGGAGCAGAGCTCGCTCTCACGGCCATGCGCCTGACTTAGCTCATGGCATTCTGCCAGACACCTGGTTCAAACAGCGCTTATTCGCTCCCCCTTCACAGTAGAAGCCTGAAACAAGGTTCTAAAGACTGTTGACATCTAGTGGAAGTCTTAGGAAGTGCAATCGGACCAAATTTACACTGTATCTTGGATAGGCAAAGACTTGAAAACCTACAAACCTCAGATTTCCCACTTCCTGTTTGGATTCTTTCTCAAGTTTTTGCCTGCCATATTAGTTCTGTTATACTCACAGACATTATTCAAACAGTTTGAGAAACTTCAGAGTGTTTTCTATCCAAATCTACTAATAATATGCATATCTTAGCTTCTGGGCCTGAGTAGCAGGCAGTTTACTCTGGGCACGCTTTTCATCCGAACGTGAAAATAGCGCTCCAGCCATTTTTTATTTATTTTTTTATTTCACCTTTATTTAACCAGGTAGGCTAGTTGAGAACAAGTTCTCATTTGCAACTGCGACCTGGCCAAGATAAAGCATAGCAGTGTGAACAGACAACACAGAGTTACACATGGAGTAAACAATAAACAAGTCAATAACATGGTAGAAAAAAAAGAGAATCTATATACAATGTGTGCAAAAGGCATGAGGTAGGCAATAAATCGAATAATTACAATTTAGCAGATTAACACTGGAGTGATAAATCATCAGATGATCATGTGCAAGAAGAGATACTGGTGTGCAAAAGAGCAGAAAAGTAAATAAATAAAAGCAGTATGGGGGGTGAGGTAGGTAAATTGGGTGGGTAGTTTACAGATGGACTATGTACAGCTGCAGCGATCGGTTAGCTGCTCGGATAGCAGATTTTTAAAGTTGTTGAGGGAGATAAAAGTCTCCAACTTCAGAGATTTTTGCAATTCGTTCCAGTCGCAGGCAGCAGAGAACTGGAAGGAAAGGCGTCCAAATGAGGTTTTGGCTTTAGGGATGATCAGTGAGATACACCTGCTGGAGCGCGTGCTGCGGGTGGGTGTAGCCATCGTGACCAGTGAACTGAGATAAGGCGGCACTTTACCTAGCATAGCCTTGTAGATGACCTGGAGCCAGTGGGTCTGACGACGAACATGTAGCGAGGGCCAGCCGACTAGGGCATACAGGTCGCAGTGGTGGGTCGTATAAGGTGCTTTAGTAACAAAACGAATGGCACTGTGATAAACTGCATCCAGTTTGCTGAGTAGAGTATTGGAAGCTATTTTGTAGATGACATCGCCGAAGTCGAGGATCGGTAGGATAGTCAGTTTTACTAGGGTAAGTTTGGCGGCGTGAGTGAAGGAGGCTTTGTTGCGGAATAGAAAGCCGATTCTTGATTTGATTTTGGATTGGAGATGTTTGATATGAGTCTGGAAGGAGAGTTTGCAGTCTAGCCAGACACCTAGGTACTTATAGATGTCCACATATTCTAGGTCGGAACCGTCCAGGGTGGTGATGCTAGTCGGGCGTGCGGGTGCAGGCAGCGAACGGTTGAAAAGCATGCATTTGGTTTTACTAGCGTTTAAGAGCAGTTGGAGGCCACGGAAGGAGTGTTGTATGGCATTGAAGCTCGTTTGGAGGTTAGATAGCACAGTGTCCAAGGAAGGGCCGGAAGTATATAGAATGGTGTCGTCTGCGTAGAGGTGGATCAGGGAATCGCCCGCAGCAAGAGCAACATCATTGATGTATACAGAGAAAAGAGTCGGCCCGAGAATTGAACCCTGTGGTACCCCCATAGAGACTGCCAGAGGACCGGACAACATGCCCTCCGATTTGACACACTGAACTCTGTCTGCAAAGTAGTTGGTGAACCAGGCAAGGCAGTCATTAGAAAAACCGAGGCTACTGAGTCTGCCGATAAGAATATGGTGATTGACAGAGTCGAAAGCCTTGGCCAGGTCGATGAAGACGGCTGCACAGTAATGTCTTTTATCGATGGCGGTTATGATATCGTTTAGTACCTTGAGCGTGGCTGAGGTGCACCCGTGACCGGCTCGGAAACCGGATTGCACAGCGGAGAAGGTACGGTGGGATTCGAGATGGTCAGTGATCTGTTTGTTGACTTGGCTTTCGAAGACCTTAGATAGGCAGGGCAGGATGGATATAGGTCTGTAACAGTTTGGGTCCAGGGTGTCTCCCCCTTTGAAGAGGGGGATGACCGCGGCAGCTTTCCAATCCTTGGGGATCTCAGATGATACGAAGGAGGGGTTGAACAGGCTGGTAATAGGGGGTGCGACAATGGCGGCGGACAGTTTCAGAAATAGGGGGTCCAGATTGTCAAGCCCAGCTGATTTGTATGGGTCCAGGTTTTCCAGCTCTTTCAGAACATCTGCTATCTGGATATGGGTAAAGGAGAAGCTGGGGAGGCTTGGGCGAGTAGCAGCGGGGGGGGGGGGGGGGGTGGGGCTGTTGGCCAAGGTTGGAGTCGCCAGGAGGAAGGCATGGCCAGCCATTGAGAAATGTTTGTTGAAGTTTTCGATTATCACGGACTTATCAGTGGTGACCGTGTTACCTAGCCTCAGTGCAGTGGGCAGCTGGGAGGAGGTGCTCTTGTTTTCCATGGACTTTACAGTATCCCATAACTTTTTGGAGTTAGAGCTACAGGATGCAAATTTCTGCTTGAAAAAGCTGGCCTTTGCTTTCCTGACTGACTGCGTGTATTGGTTCCTGACTTCCCTGAACAGTTGCATATCGCGGGGGCTCTTCGATGCTATTGCAGTTCGCCACAGGATGTTTTTGTGCTGGTCGAGGGCAGTCAGGTCTGGAGTGAACCAAGGGCTATATCTGTTCTTGGTTCTGCATTTTTTGAACGGAGCATGCTTGTCTAATATGGTGAGGAAGTAACTTTTAAAGAATGACCAGGCATCCTCAACTGACGGGATGAGGTCAATATCCTTCCAGGGTACCCGGGCCAGTTCGATTAGAAAGGCCTGCTCGCAGAAGTGTTTTAGGGAGCGTTTGACAGTGATGAGGGGTGGTCGTTTGACCGCGGACCTTTGGCGGATACAGGCAATGAGGCAGTGATCGCTGAGATCTTTGATTGAAGACAGCAGAGGTGTATTTGGAGGGCAGGTTGGTCAGGATAATGTCTATTAGGGTGCCCATGTTTACGGATTTAGGGTTGTACCTGGTGGGTTCCTTGATGATTTGTGTGAGATTGAGGGCATCAAGCTTGGATTGTAGGACTGCCGGGGTGTTAAGCATATCCCAGTTTAGGTCACCTAACAGAACAAACTCTGAAGCTAGATGGGGAGCGATCAATTCACAGATGGTGTCCAGGGCACAGCTGGGAGCTGAGGGGGGTCGGTAGCAGGCGGCAACAGTGAGAGACTTATTTCTGGAGAGATTAATTTTTAAAATTAGAAGTTCGAACTGTTTGGGCATAGACCTGGAAAGTATGACAGAACTTTGCAGGCTATCTCTGCAGTAGATTGCAACTCCTCCCCCTTTGGCAGTTCTATCTTGACGGAAAGTGTTATAGTTGGGTATGGAAATCCCAGAATTTTTGGTGGCCTTCCTAAGCCAGGATTCGGACACGGCAAGGACATCAGGGTTGGCAGAGTGTGCTAAAGCGGTGAGTAAGGCAAACTTAGGGAGGAGGCTTCTGATGTTGACATGCATGAGGCCAAGGCTTTTTCGATCACAGAAGTCAACAAATGAGGGTGACTGGGGACATGCAGGGCCTGGGTTTACCTCCACATCACCCGAGGAACAGAGGAGTAGTAAGATGAGGGTGCGGCTAAAGGCTATCAAAACTGGTCGCCTAGAGCGTTGGGGACAAAGAATAAAAGGAGCAGATTTATGGGCGTGGTAGAATAGATTCTGGGCATAATGTGCAGACAGGGGTATGGTGGGGCACGGGTACAGCGGAGGCAAGCCCAGGCACTGGGTGATGATAAGAGAGGTTGTATCTCTGGACATGCTGGTCTCAATGGGTGAGGTCACCGCATGTGTGGGGGGTGGGACAAAGGAGGTATCAGAGGTACGGAGAGTGGAACTACGGGGTCCATTGCAAACCAAAACAATGATAATGATAACTAGCCTGAACAACAGTATGCAAGGCATATTGATATTTGAGAGAGACATACAATAAGGCATAAAGTGATTGCAGGTCTTGATTGGGAGAGCTAGCTAAAACAACAGGTAAGATAACAGCAGCAATAACAGGGTGCTAGTCTAACACAGCAACAACAGGTAAAAATGGCGACGACTAGGCAGAGAGGGTCGGATTAACTACACACAGATCCTGAGTTAAAGCACAGAGCCGACAGATAAAACACAAATAAACAGAATGGAGTACCGTGAATTAATGGACAGTCAAGCATGCATCAGCTATGTAGCCAAGTGATCATAGTGTCCAGGGGGCAGCCGTAGATGGATCAGGGAGGCCTCCACTAAGCTAGCACGCGGCGTTTAAAGTTAGTAGCCCGGGGGGTGGTCTGCTCAGACGGAGGGGGTCTGCTCAGACGGAGGCCGGTTGAGGGCACAGCGGGTGGGGCACTCGTCTGCAGACCAGACGTGGTCGTGTCGACAGAGAATCCAAGCCGGATGGCGATGGCGAAAGAGAGGTTGTGAATTGTAGAATTGTGTTTGCTAACTGGTGCTAGCTTCGTGGCAGCCATAAGAAGTTAAGTTAGATTGGGAGTAGTTGTGAACAGCAATCTTCAAGTTTTTACACAGATTTTCAATGGGATTCAAATTTGTGCTTTGGCTGGGCCGCTCAAGGACTTTCATGTTCTTGTTCTGAAGCCATTCCAGTGCTGCTTTGGCTGTATGCTTGGGGTCATTGTCCTCTTGGAATGTAAATCTTAGCACCAGTCTAAGGTCGTTTACACTTTGAGTCAAGGATTTGCTTGTTTTTGGCTCCATTCATTGTTCCCTCTGTCCTTACCAGTCTCCCAGTCCCTGACACTAAAAAGCATCCTCATAGCATGATGCTGCTATCAACATGCTTCTCGGTAGGGATCGTTTTAGATGGGTGATGAGTTCTGCCTGCTTTTCTCCAAACATAGTGCTTTGCATTCAGGCCAAATAGTTACATTTTTGTCTCATTAGACCACATAATCTTTTGCCCAATGCTTCAAGTCTTTCATGTGCCTTTTTTTGCAAACTCCAGGCGTGCTGTCATGTGCCTTTTCTCAGGAGTGGCTTCCGTCTGGCCACTCTCCCATAAAGCCCAGATTGGTGAAGTGCTGTGGAGACTGTTGTCCTTCGGGCATGTTCTCCCATCTCAGCCAATGTACTCTGTAGGGTTAAGGTCAGGTTTAAAATCACATTTTAACAAGATACATTGTAGAAATAGGTGGGGATTATGACTTTGTGGCAACTAGTGACGACCAGAAAAAGATACATTGAAACCCAAAAGGTGCCAAGACTTGAGAGCGAGCAACTTGAGAAATTGAGAGTGTAAAGACAATTTGATGCTTTTTACACGTTTTAACCATGTTTCTTTGCTTAGGTTCTATTTTTTTTTTATTCAGACATTTTTCTCTTTTATCTCTAACAATGATGATCAGCTCGCCCAAACTCACACTTTTTTTTTTTTTTAAGTCATTTAGCAGACGCTCTTATCCAGAGCGACTTACAAATTAGAAAGTTCATACATATTCATCCTGTCCCCCCGTGGGGAATGAACCCACAACCCTGGCGTTGCAAGCGCCATGCTCTACCAACTGAGCCACACGGGACCACTTGAACATCCTCTGCTCTCTCGAGCAAATTTCTGCGCTCTTGACTGGTCTGTGTGCTCGTAGCACTCATCCTCTGCTCGCGGCATTCATCCTGGATTTTAGAGGCTGATTTGATGCGATATAGGTTCTACAGTTTCAAAGTTGTCGATCCTTGCCAAACATCTCTTAAAAAGGACCCCTTGAGCGCTATTTGAAAATACAACTTTTACAGCATGAGAAAACCATATGCACTGGTGACACTCAAAGCATAAATATTTAAACTTAAAGAGTGTCCAACAACTCTAACATTTTCAATTCCATTAGATCCCAACTTTTAAAAGGAATAAGCATGCGCAACCTAAAATCCCCAGTCAGGCCACCATCACAAATGTTTTGGTTGCGGACTTCCTCGTTGCTGATATAGAACTCCACGCAGCCACATGGAAGTCCATTCTTTCTTTGTATTTTCACCCTGTGAAATATTCTTCCTGAGGAGTCAGGGGCATCTTCCCAACGGGTCTCGTAGACTGTGAACACGCTATACCCCTTTGTGATAACTCTCAGTTCGGGACACACCACCTTGCGAAAAACCTGCCAGTCTTCAAGCCCGTAGTCCACTCCTAAAGTCTGGTCTGTATTTTCTTCTCCTTCGGCTACGGTATAGAGTTTCACTCTACAGGCCTGGTAATCAAACTGATACCCCCATTGCTGTCCATTAGACATCATCACTTATTCTTTCAGCGCCGTTGCAGTCGGTATTTGGGTTCTATACACATTTAGAAACCGCTTTTTTGGCACATCGTATATTGTTGCTTTATACGCGGACCGTTCTCTATGTTTCAACCGCGGTCCTGCTTCCGTTGTTACGGTCATCGCTGCTTTACTGCTGATCACAAAATCCATGTTTAATTTCTTTAGTGGTTTATCGTGGTCGCTTGTGTTGTTCTGGGTCTTATTTATAATGCGTCTTCCCCCAACACAATACCCCCAGGACATTCCTGCTTCATAGACAACAGCCCTAAGGGCAATAAAATAGGGGGGGTGGGGCCATCCTCTTTGAAATGTTCAAACACATCCCTCCCAGTTCAACGAGGTCCCTACACATCAATCATCATGACAACTTCAAAGGAATAGATGCAATATATGCATAAATTAACACACACTCTAACACGTGACAACAGGAACAGGATGCACTTATATGGGCATAACCACGTGATAACTTCCCGCCAGGATGTCCTGACAGGATGCCCATATTTGGGCATGCACACGTCATCCGGACATAGGGTCATAAATCAAACGTTTGACGCATACCGTCTACTGTATTCTCTCTCCTAAGGACTCTATGCCTCACAGCCCACCATTCTACTCCCCCCTGGCAAGACCCCCGACACCCCCTACATGTACACAGGCTGAGGATGTGTTTGATGGGGTGGTCAGTACTATTTTTGTGGACACCATCAAGGCCTCTGTAGCCACACTTTTAGACGTGGTGATTGGAGAGTATATAAGAGAAACATGCATAGGTTGTGAGATCAAGCACCCCAGCCAGCGCCGTCATCCGTGTTTATACGAGCCCCCAAGATACTACTTCTTCAACCATTTTGAGGAGCTGATGAAAAGACTGGTCCTGCAGGTTTATACCTTCGCTGGTCAGAGCCCTGGATTCTATGGGTCTTGTGCCATCTATTTCCAGAGGTTACGGGGTAACCGAGGCTTTCCTACATGAACTGAAGGAGGCGATCTACATCCACGAGAAACTCAAAGAAATCCGACACACCCTGGTGGACGACAACAAGTACAGGGAAGCTGTGGTGGCTGATGTGATGACTTTCTGGCTCAATAAACCGCAAGAGACCGAGTGACAATACATATTTGTTATTTAGATGTAAGAGAGAACAAATACATTTTTTCTTTTGAGAGAACTTACAAATGTGATGCAGCAAATTATTGAAAATAAAGTGAACAATGTATCGTTCTACACAACCCACAATACATGGGCTAATGCAGAGCGTGTGCTAAAATTGAAGCAAATCATGAATCATGTACGACATACGGGCGATAGTCTACAATGGACACAACTGGTATCCCGTCTTGTGGATGATTCTGAAGAACAAGAAACAACTTTGTCTAAGATTTTGATTCATTTGTTTGAAACACCGTTTAATTTTAACGTGTCATATTTGTTGTTTATATACTTATAAAGCGGATGTGTGTGTTTTAAAAATTCTGCCACACAAGCCTGTAAATGTAAACCAAATATACAGGGTGTTGCATGCTTGGATCGTTGAGAAAACGGGTACTAGTATCCTGCTACAAATCCTGATTTGTCTGTATATGTAATACTTGATGTTTTAAATGTTGTCTTTATATGAAAGGAGCTCATTAACATTGTTGTACCTCAGAGAGGCAAGAAGGATGGCGGAGCAGATGTTGAAAAACATTTATTATACCCCCTCTAACCCTGGGTCTTATGGGGGTAAGGAGCGTTTACAGAGAGCTATAGCCGAAGAAACAGGTAGCCGGTTAGGTGTTGCTCAAGTGAATGAGTGGTTAGCAGAGCAGGATGCTTATACTCTGCATAAACCTGTACGAAAACAGTTTCCTAGAAATACAATTTTTTCTACTCATCCCTTGTCCCAGTTTCAGGCGGATCTATGTGACATGCAGGCCCTTGCAGATAAAAATGATGGAAATCGCTATGTGCTAACGGTTGTAGATATTTTCTCTAAAATAGCATTTGTACGGGTCTTAAAAAATAAGAGTGGGGCAGAGGTGACCCGGGCCATTGGACTCTATCTTGAAGGAAGGAAGAGCCCCCAAGAAAGTGCAGACTGACGGCGTAAATTATTTTTTTATAATACTTTTCAGAAACTCATGAAGAAGCACAATATAGTACATTTTGCTACAGGCTCGGATTTGAAAGCTTCAGTTGTTGAACGCTTTAACAAAACTCTGAAGGAGCGGATGTGGCGATATTTTACAGCTCACAACACGCATAGATATATCGATATAGTTCAAGATTTAGTAAAGGGGTACAACTACAGCTACCATAAGAGTATACGGATGAAGCCCTCCGAGGTCTCTTCTGAAAACTCTTTTCAAGTCTTTAAAAATCAGTATGGTTTGTTCCCCCTTCGCCGTAAGATTTTTTTTGAAATTTTAAATTCATAGAGGGGGAATTGGTACGTATATCAAAGTTGAGGGGTGTTTTCGACAAAATATATGAGCAAGGTTACAGCGATGAGGTGTTCACCGTTACCGAATGTCTACCGCGCATACCCCCTGTCTACAAGTTAAAAGATTATGACGGGGAGCTTATAGAGGGATATTTTTATGAGAAGGAACTACAGAAGGTACAGATGGGTATAGACAAAGTCTTTCACGTGGAGGAGATTCTAGATCAAAAGAGAGAAAAGGGTAAAAAATGGGTGCTGGTCCGCTGGAAAAACTGTCCCCAAAAGTTCAACAGTTGGGTATTAGAGCACGATGTGGTGGAGGCATCGGGGGTTAACTTAAACCCTCATGCATGATAAATACAACATCATTCGCGTGTACACTGGAGTGCATCATGGAACACAGCGGCTTCTAATGACCCTCCCCAGTAATGCGTCTGCACATATATATATCGTAATAACCAAAGTTCGAATTATACAACCAATTTTCCAAAGCCTATAGAGTTATCAGAGTCCTGGGAAGTAGGTCTCAGCGAGATTACATACCCCCATAGTTGGTATAATATCAAGGATAAGGACCGTGATTTTTATTGCAAAAGGATATCGGAATCTCCGAAACGTATTAAGCTTAAAAAAGGGTTCTATAGAACCGTCGACAGGATCGTCTCAGAGTTGAAAGAACTCCTAACCCTGAACAATATGGAAATACTCTTGATCTACAACCCTATACATAAACGTGTACAAATCTCAGGGGCTGCTAATAGGGGTATAAAGACCAGCGGTAATTTAGCCTACATGTTGGGGATGGGTCCCAATAAATGGACGTATGTGAAAGATATATTATTCCCATTCCCTGCGGATATACATGCAGGGTTTTACAACATATTTGTGTATACCGACATCATATCCTATCAAAGGTTAGGAGACAGTTGTGTGCCCCTCCTGAGGACAGTTCATATAGAGGAAAAGGATAGTGATATAGTCACTGTTAACTACGACAAGCCACACTACGTACCTGTAAGCAAGAAATATATTGAAAACATTCTGGTTGAGCTTAAAACGGATCAGAACGAAAACATCGAATTTACTTATGGTAAAACGATTGTAAAACTCCACTTTAGACCCACCAAAACCTCTCTACATATATAGTATATTATCAGTATCAGTATATATTTTTATTTTTTATAAACATAATACAAATAAATTAAAATGGTTATGGAACACAACCACCCTCTCGACCCTACCCGCTATGTCTCATACTATGTTGATCAAGTGAGTAATGGATTACCCAGCTATTATGGATCCCCGACCATGTACGGTTCTGGGATAGGCGGTATATTTCGTAACCTCTTTAGGATAGTTTTACCGTTTATGAAGAGAGTCCTCAGCATAGCCAAACCACATTTAAAATCAGCGGCTAAAAATATAGTAAGTGAGGTTGTAGCCAATGCTATGACCAGAAGGGCGTCATCAGATGCCGAGCATCAAGAAGGCTCGGGGCTTATGATGTTGTCTCGAAGACCAAAAAAGAGACCTCCGGGTATAAGGCACAGGCCTGCCCCTAAAAAGCGGAGGTTAACCGTTAAAAGAAACTCAGTAAGTCAAAGACGTGGTAAAACGGCAAAAAGAATACTCGGAAGTATTTTCTAAAAGAACAAGCAACATGGCTCTTTTACACCGCATGTCCTCTGAAGCTATAAAGACAGAGCTCGATCTTTTCACGGCCCCTTAACCCAATTTTCAATAGATGGTCCTGTTATGTGGAGATAGCCCCACTCTCTGCCATTACAGACAACGGTCCTATAGAATTTTTCATACCAGGCCACGGTGACAACTATCTGGACCTCAACAACACCTTGGTGCATTTATGTCTGAAAGTGACCAAAAGAGATGGGTCTAATATTGCAAACGATGCCAAAGTGAGTCTCATTAATTACCCCTTGGCCACCATCTTCTCCCAAGTGGACATGACTTTGGGTGAACGCCTAATCAGTTAAAGCAAAGTTTACTCAACTACTCCGAAGACACTCAAGACACAATTCAGTGCCGGGCTGTTTAGCAAGGATACTGCAGGAGTCTCTATGGAATCATTAGACCCGACCATCGGTGCAAACAAAGGACTGGAGGCACGCGCTCGCTACTGTGCCGAATCTAGAGAGTTTCATCTGCTAGGGCCTATACACTCTGACATTTTCTTTCAAGAGCGTTTACTCTTAAATTCGGTTGATTTAAGACTAATATTAACCAGGGCCAAGGATGAGTTTTGTCTGATGTCTGCCCAAGACGGTGACTTTAGTTTAAAAGTGTTGGGGGCAACGCTTTTTATTAAAAAAGTGTATCTCCGACAGTTCGCCTGGGTCACTCACAGGCTTTGATGAAAGGAAATGCCCTTTACCCTCTCCAAAGAATTACCATGAAAACCTTTAGCATACCTGTGGGCAGTAGAATCTGCAGTCAAGAAAAAAAAAATCTAGGTCCTTTACCCCGCTACATGGTTATAGGTTTGGTTGATCACGCCTCTAATACGGGCAGCTTACATAAAAACCCATTTCATTTTCAATGCAGAGTATGTAGCTCTCTGTCAGGTCGGACGTCAGGTCCCTGCTAAGGCTTTCCAAACGCAATTTAATAACAACATATCTGTGCGAGAATTTTACAATCTGTTCCTGGCTTCCGGGAGGCATCTAAAAGATCTCTCGTTACCTATTGACAGAAATGATTTTGCAGAAGGTTACACATTGTATGCGTTCAATTTATCACCTGATGATGACACCTCAGGAAATCTGTCTGTGGTGTCCCAAGGTAACCTCAGGCTGGAAATGCGTTTCCGTACACCTTTAGCCTGTACAGTTAGCATGATTGTTTATGTATGCTCTGATTCAATTTTGGAAGTGACTGCCCGAAGACAGGTCTTAGTGGATTATTATTAAGGATCGTTGAGCAAAGACATGAATACCCAAGAGCTCGAAGGGCTCATGAGCCGATTGATTGGACATTTTTTTTGTGAAGTGTGGGCTTGTGATGAATTACCCATTGAGAAATGGCCGGAGCGGCCGGCCATGTTTATTGTAAATACCCATCCTAAACACATGCCGGGTGAACATTGGCTAGCTGTGACATTAGAAGACGAAGGAGGAAGAAAAATCGCAACTTTTTTTGATTCCTACGGCTTTCCCCCCGGATTTTCACATTTCCCCAAATCTATTAAAGAGTTTTTGACCAAAAATGGATCAAAGATCTACTACAGCATCAAACAAGTAGTGTAGTGGAAAGATAACCTTTCCACTACATGTGGTCAACACTGTGTATTCTACCTATGCCAAAGAGCCCAGGGAGTTTCTTTTGAAGATGTTATGTCTCTTTATAATGATGATTTAAGAAGTAATGATAACGTTGTAGCTTGTTTTGTTAGAAAATATCAAAAGTGTTCAAATATGTGTCCTTTAAGACCCTGTAATCAAGGCGTATGCTCACGTCAAATGTTTCAAGAATGCCAGAAATGTTAAATTGCTTAATTTTTCAAAAAAAAAAAAAAAAATGTAATCATAGTCATTCAAAAGTCATTCAAAAGTCTAACCACCCTGAGAGATCGGGATTAGGAAAAGGTCCGGAGACCTTCAGGGGGGTAAATTAGTTATCATCATCCCTTTCATAGGGGGGAGGGGTTGTTGGGACATATTTAGGGGTGCTGTAGCTTGTTGAAGGTTTTTGTTTTAAAGCTTGAATCTGTTGACGAAGCTTATAGTTTGGTACCCCCGAGAGGGGAATGTTGAGGATTGCCAGGGCCTTAAGAAACTGACGCCACCCGGGAGGTCTTCTGTCATCAGCAGCTTTGTGGGCTGCCGTGGTACTTTTAAGCAAGTCAAGCATATGTGAACCCTTGACAACAGCTCCCTGAAGGATAAACTCTCCTTTGTCATTCCAAGTAGCGGTCCCCTTTGAGTCTTTTATCTTGTTCATAATGTATCTAACATTTTTCCTGTTACGTGCCGGAACATGTGTCAACATGTCATGCATAACTTTATCTTCAACAGGCATTTGATCTTCAGCCGGTAAGATCGCAGGTACAGGCATTACAGGGGCTTGGCTCTCACTAGGCGCATCATCTTTTAAAGGGTCCGGTAGGGAAAGCGTTAAATGGTTGGTCTCTCTCTCACCTTGTTTTACCAAGGCCAAATACCTTTGCAAGAGGTTTGTGTATTTTTGGACCTTATCATAGGGGTTCAATCCTTTTCGGTTCAAAATATCCTTCATGGCCGTGTCCAAATCATTTTCCGCTGTTTGTCTGATATTTTCAGGACCCTGTATTTGTTTTTTAAGTCTATCCAACTCTTGTTGAGGCACCAAGTACATTTTATTTGTCCATCACCCTCTGTGTTCAACCCCCACGTCGGGCAGCAATAAGGCTAGTGATGAAGGGCACAGCTATAGTTAGCAAAGGCAGAAGAAAACCCCCAGACTGTTGTATGCTATGTCTTTTCTTTTGAAGACTGGCCCTTTTATTGGCAAAGAGTTTGATCACGGTCTTTTGTCTCTTTAATTTTTTTAATTGGGTCAGGGTGAGTGGAATGCGTCCTTTGAGAAGATTCAAAGTAATCTCACATAGGGATAATATGAGATCCAGTGGTGGGCCGTCAGGGCCTGCAAGGCCTTCTCTGCTGGCCTAAACATCATCAGAATATAATTTTTTTTTAAATATATTTTCCCACAAATATGTATTAAATTATTCCCCAGAGTAAGAGTTATACTCTTCATTTCATAGCTTTCCTCTTGGTTGCTGTCACGATCGTGTGGAGGAGAGACAGACCAAGGCGCAGCGGGATATGAATACATCTTCTTTTATTAGAACGACGAAGATGAAACACGAAACGAAACACTTATACAAACTATACAAAACAACAAACGACCGTGAAGCTATAAACGTAGTGCACACACACACATGCTACAAACGTTCAACATAGACAATTACCCACAAACACCTAAAGCCTATGGCTACCTTAAATATGGCTCCCAATCAGAGACAACAATAACCAGCTGTCTCTGATTGAGAACCAAACCAGGCAACCATAGACTTTCCTAAACACCTACACTCAACCATAGACATACCTAGACACATACACTCAACACAAACCCATACACTACAACCAACACCCCCTATACCATATAATCACCCAAAACACACACATACCCCATGTCACACCCTGACCTAACTAAAATAATAAAGAAAACAAATAATACTAAGGCCAGGGCGTGACAGTACCCCCCCCAAAAGGTGCGGACTCCGGCCGCAAAACCTGACATATAAAGGGAGGGTCCGGGGTGGGCCCTAATATGGCGGCGGCTCGGGTGCGGGACGTGGCCCCCACTCCAGCATTGTCAATATCCGCTTCGGTGTCTCTGGTAGATCCTGGCTGACTGGCGGATTCAGCCGATCCCGGCTGACTGGCGACTCTGGCTGCTCATGGCTGGCGGGCGACTCTGGCTGCCCATGGCTGGCGGGCGACTCTGGCTGCCCATGGCTGGCGGGCGACTCTGGCTGCCCATGGCTGGCGGGCGACTCTGGCTGCCCATGGCTGGCGGGCGACTCTGGCTGCCCATGGCTGGCGGGCGACTCTGGCTGCCCATGGCTGGCGGGCGACTCTGGCTGCCCATGGCTGGCGGGCGACTCTGGCTGCCCATGGCTGGCGGGCGACTCTGGACGCCCATGGCTGGCGGGCGACTCTGGACGCTCATGGCTGGCGGACGGCTCTGGACGCTCATGGCTGGCTGACGGCTCTGGACGCTCATGGCTGGCTGACGGCTCTGGACGCTCATGGCTGGCTGACGGCTCTGGACGCTCATGGCAGGCTGACGGCTCTGGACGCTCATGGCAGGCTGACGGCTCTGGACGCTCATGGCAGGCTGACGGCTCTGGACGCTCATGGCTCGCTGGCGGCTCTGGACGCTCATGGCTCGCTGGCGGCTCTGGCAGATCCTGTCTGGTTGGCGGTTCTGGCAGATCCTGTCTGGTTGGCGGCTCTGGCAGATCCTGTCTGGTTGGCGGCTCTGGCAGATCCTGTCTGGTTGGCGGCTCTGGCAGATCCTGTCTGACGAATGGCTCTAGCAGCTCCTGACTGACGAACGGCTCTGACGGCTCGGGACAGACGGGCGGCTCAGACGGCACTGGGCAGACGGATGGCTCAGACGGCACTGGGCAGACGGATGGCTCAGATGGCGCTGGGGAGACGGATGGCTCAGATGGCGCTGGGGAGACGGATGGCTCAGATGGCGCTGGGGAGACGGATGGCTCAGATGGCGCTGGGGAGACGGATGGCTCAGATCGGATGAGGCGCACTGTAGGCCTGGTGCGTGGTGCCGGAACTGGTGGTACCGGGCTGGAGACACGCATCTCAAGGCTAGTGCGGGGAGAAGGAACAGGTCACACTGGACCCTGGATACGCACATTAGGCCTAGTGCGTGGTGCCGGCACTGGTGGTACCGGGCTGGGGACACGCACTTCAAGGCTAGTGCGGGGAGCAGCAACAGGATGCACAGGACTCTGGAGACGCACAGGAGACTTGGTGCGTGGCGTAGGCACCGGTGGTAATGGGCGGGAGACACGCACCATTGGACGAGTGCGTGGAGGAGGAACAGGGCTCTGGAGACACACTGGAAGCCTGGTGCGTGGTGTAGGCACTGGTGGAACTGGACTGGGGCGGGGAGGTGGCGCCGGAAATACCGGACCGTGCAGGCGTACTGACTCCCTTGAGCACCGAGCCTGCCCAACTTTCCCTGGTTGAATGGTCCCCGTCGCCCGCCCAGTGCGGGGAGGTGGAATAACCCGCACCGGGCTATGTAGGCGAACCGGGGACACCATGCGTAAGGCTGGTGCCATGTAAGCCGGCCCGAGGAGACGCACTGGAGACCAGACGCGTTGAGCCGGCTTCATGGCACCTGGCTCAATGCCCAATCTAGCCCTACCAGTGCGGGGAGGTGGAATAACCCGCACCGGGCTATGAACACGTACAGGAGACACCGTGCGCTCTACTGCGTAACACGGTGTCCGCCCGTACTCCCGCTCTCCACGGTTAGCCTGGGAAGTGGGCGCAGGTCTCCTACCTGCCCTCGGCCCCTAACCTCTAAGCCCCCCCCCAAGAAATGTTTGGGTTGTACTTGCGGGCTTCCAGCCTTGCCTCCGTGCTGCCTCCTCATATCGCCTCCTCTCGGCTTTCGCTGCCTCCAGCTCTTCACGAGGGAGGCGATATTCTCCCGGTTGTGCCCAAGGTCCCTTTCCATCCAAAATCTCCTCCCATGTCCATGAATCCTTTGTTCCTTGCTCCTGTTGCCACTGATCACGCTGCTTGATCCTTGTTTGGTGGGTAATTCTGTCACGATCGTGTGGAGGAGAGACGGACCAAGGCGCAGCGGGATATGAATACATCTTCTTTTATTAGAACGACAAAGATGAAACACGAAACGAAACACTTATACAAACTATACAAAACAACAAACGACCGTGAAGCTATAAACGTAGTGCACACACACACATGCTACAAACGTTCAACGTAGACAATTACCCACAAACACCTAAAGCCTATGGCTACCTTAAATATGGCTCCCAATCAGAGACAACAATAACCAGCTGTCTCTGATTGAGAACCAAACCAGGCAACCATAGACTTTCCTAAACACCTACACTCAACCATAGACATACCTAGACACATACACTCAACACAAACCCATACACTACAACCAACACCCCCTATACCATATAATCACCCAAAACACACACATACCCCATGTCACACCCTGACCTAACTAAAATAATAAAGAAAACAAATAATACTAAGGCCAGGGCGTGACAGTTGCACTGCTTCCAGCCCCAGGTTGAGATTTGGAGGGCTGGTCTTTATGTTAGATCTTTTATCCAATCATATTCAGCCATCATGTGTTGCCAGGGGTCTAAAATCTGCCATCAGGCCTTCAGAATCAACAGTGCGGGCGCTTGTAGCTTAAAGTGAATGGAAATAAAAAATTTGTGTCAACCAATCAGCTTTAGAGTTGGCTATTGTACGCCTGCTGGCTGGCTCCAGTGTTACACAGGAGCCAGCTAGCAGGCGTAGTGCGTCCACGTCTTTTGATTGGATTACCAATATTGAGAGGCAGGTCCTATGGGCAGGTCTATGCAGATCTAGGAAACTGAATTTGATAAACGAATTAATTCGCGTTCTACTAAACTGTTTTTTCAACCCACAATGGCGGAAGGAGGAGAAGATATCGATTTGGTAGAGGATATAATTATAACGCCATTCTCAAGACGAACTTTTCAAGAAAAGTTAGACATTGTAAGGAGAGGTCGCCCGACGCCACAAAGCCTGTCACAGGCGGGAACGGGGTTCGTTCGCTCGCCACTTTCAAAGTTTCAACTACGAGCGCTGTCAATGGCTCACAGGCTCCGAGAAGCACTGAAAACTGTACTGCTGGGAATGCCTATTATTTGCAAGTGATCGATTTGGTGTTTGGAGCCACACTGGCTTTGCAAACTTGAGTTGTCTGTTAAACACTGTTTACCCAAAAATGTCAATTTGTCAATTTCAAGGTGACGCAACGCCTGGTTATACTGCGTTTCTGTCTAAATGTATAGTGTCTAGAGCCATGGCATAATGATGGTAATAAGAGGTGGATTAATTCGGGTGGGACTGTGTAGTACCTCACTGAAGGCCTAGGCCCCAGGCCCACGGCACGCCACTGATGAGATCTGAAGAACAGTGACCCAAGATGGCCTTCCATTCTTTAGCGGTAGCCCCAACTAGGCTTCTCAAGAGGAGCAGGTTTCTTTTTAAACACAGAGACATAGCGGTTACTTTTTAGGAATGTAAGCAGCTGGCCACTCCCACGGGAACAGGCTGGTTTGGAGCCTCAGGTGTTCTGGAGTATTTGCTTTTAAATCCACGATTAAATATGAAAATGGCGCTTTGGTAGCGTCCTCATAACGCTCCATGAAGTAGGACTTCCTTCCCGAGTACATCTGCTGAGCTAGAGTGTTAATTTGTAGTTTGTCTCTAGGGTTTTTGAACAAAAGCATGTAATTGGCGTTCAAACTAATGGTACGGCTATTTTTACCTTGGTGAAACACATTCTGCACCAAGTAAAGCACGGACAGGTTTCTATGATGAGTATATTGGGTAAAAGCTCATGCAATTTCAGGATGTTCGCTACCTGCAAATAGCATATCGTCCAAAACCCACAGATTGTTTTTATGAGGAGTAAAAGTTCATCATCAGACAGGGATTCAGGTATTCCTTCAAAAAACTAGATTTTTATTTTCTTCAACAGTTCATCATACAAAGGTTGATAACATGAATAACACCACACAATATTGTCATGCTTCTGAGATAACACATGTTCAGAATTCTCTAAAATACTTTTTACAAAACAAGTTTTACCGCTATTGGAGGGGCCTGCGATTTAAGGCCGAAAATGGTAGTTGCAACCGGGGGTCAAAACCTTCTACAGCAGCCATTATATCATAAGCTTTAAGACACACTGGGGCTTGTAACATAAGTCAGTAGCCAAAGGGCAATGTGGTCCCGTCAGGTAAAAGCAGTCTCTTGTCATAGACTACCCTGAATCTTTTAGTAAGTGGGGCATTCCTTAGATGGAAGCCCTTTTTACCCCTAACAATTTTTTTGTAGGAGCTCAAAATCTCCAAGTCACTATTCCGGTCGTTTATGAACCCCTCGACCAAGCGTGTGATTGATTCCAAGTTTACATGCGGGGCATTTTCATCGTTTTGAGTCACGCCTTTGGCTTTCAACACCACGTGATTGTCTTTAGTCCTGAAAGCATAGCTTTTGGGACCACAGGAGGACCATTCTGTGATATGTTCACTGTCTTCGAGTTCACTCGTTAAACCACCCAGATAGTTGCTAAGTGGGGGCTTCCAATCACCCTGTTTGCTTACATAGACCACAGAGTCTGTGTCGTGGTAAAGAACCCACCTCTGAAGCTGCTCCACAGTTCCAGTCGGCAAAAGGCCGTGGTAAATGCTGCAAGAAACACATTTACATTACCCGGGGGTAGAACCCACTTCTTGTTACATCTCCATTGCACCAGGGCAATGTCTTGACTCAAGAATGAAAAATGTGAAATTTCGTATTTGTCCGAAAAAACAAATTCCCCAAATTCTTCGGGGTCTTTAATGATCGACGTTGTTAGCATGTTGCTTCTCTGGGAAAGCTTCCCCCAAAGAGAGTTTAAGTACAATTTCAACACATTTCTTTTGGTTTTGTATGCCTTCTCTGTCGTGATGGTCTTGAATGTACTTGTCTTTACTCTCTTGATCTGTGACCGATGCAGGATAGCCTGAAGCCATTTGCTTGCATCTCAAGAAGGTCTTGATGTACTCTTTAAAAATAGTGATTTCCTGGAAAAGTTCCACACTTCAAAGATTTTGTCCACACGATACCCCATCTCTAGAGCCTTAGAGAATTCAACTGTGACCCATACACCTGTCAGGGCTCTTTCTTGATCTGAGTGATCACAAGGCTTTTCCTGGTTGTCGTTTTCACTGCAGGTGCGACAAAGGGGAAAGAAACGTTTTCCTTGAGGTCCCTTGTAAGGCAACACTGGTATAAACAAACCCCTAGGAGGGTAGACAGTTGCTTTGATCAGACCAAAATAGTTTTGGAGTAAGTCAAAGTCGCGGTGAATAATTTCAGGATGCCCCATAGGATAGCATGAGGAACTCATTACATGAGGATAAAGGGATGTAAAATATACATATCCCATTGTCTCGTCGGGATGCGCTACATACCGCAATGTATGTATGGATACGGACTCCATACAAGGCCTGTCGTGGTTCCAAGGGTTCTGGTGTGTCAAAGCTGGAAAGGAAGGCTCGAACATGTGGATCAGACTTTTTGAGTGCGGTCCACTCATGCTCCCACATCACATTCACTTTCAACCCGTAAGTAGCCTGTAAAGATTCCAATTTGTCTTGGAACTCTTGGTACATTTCCCCAAAAGTCTTTTGGATTAGGACACACATGGCCTGGGGCAGAAAGAAAGATTTACAACCGTGGAAGAAACAACCGTTGTACTCAAACACGGTCTCAACACCTTCAATCTGTGTGTATCCATCTACACGATAAGGCCCAAACGCCTTCTCACCCCTATTCAAACCATGTTGAATAAAAATGTCTTTATCCTGGGCCAAGTACTCCAACCATTGAATGGACCCACTAGAGTATGACTTGAATTGGCTTCGGTAGTTGTCAGACGAGGGGATAGCTATAGATGCTGTAGGTAGAAAGTGTGTACGATAGGTTTTCATGCATGCCGATGCAATAGGTGTACAACTCCAGGGGTCAATGCAGGCATCTTTGATTACCTCTTCTCAGAATCTGAGGCATCCGTCACGAAGTATAACCACGTCATTGTCACAGTATGATTCCATCTCTTTATGGAAATCAAAGGTGCTATGTCTTACTGTCTCATACTACGTCATGAATCTCTCTCGCTCTTTGGGAGACATTTGATCACACCTGTACATTTCGGGGCTGGGATAAGATCCGATATAATGTAGATTGTCCTCAGATGTGAAGAAATGGGGAAACCAACCTTTCACAGAGTTTTCAAAACCCAAGGCCTCAGGCATTTGAGCCAATCTCATGGGTAAGAAACCTAAACTGTCAATGTATCTCTAGTTGAAGGCGGGGTCTACAAAACACAAGATTTTACTACCTTGAGCTATGACACTGGGTGCAACGCCTTGCTGTATCAAGGGGTTCAAAAGAAGCTAGGAGTCATAGGCTCTAGAATTGTGCGCTATAAACGTGAAGTTTCTGTTCTGGGGTTTTCTAAAATGTTTTAGAAAGAGCAGTGCACAATTGGGTCCCTCTGCCGACCACTTTTCACCCTTGAAAGTCAGGGTAGATACAAAACTAGGCAAATGAACCCCTGAATGCTGCTTAGTCTCAAAATCATAAAAAACGTATTTCTCTGAATGTTCATCTTCAGCCAAGGGCTGAATATAGCACTCGTGTGGCACTTCTTGAACCACTTCTGCGTCTGCTTTTCAAAGGCCCTTTACAGATTGGGCAATGTATGATTCCACACACATGAGGTTTAGGGTTGTCTATTTTAAGGATATAATTGCAATGGCATTTTGGACATTTCTTGTTAATGTCACAACTGCTTACAGATTTACAGGCCTTGGGGTGTCATGTTTCAATTTTGTGTTTTTCGTAGCAGTAGGACAAACGATATGTGCGTTGACAATCCGCACAGGGTGTTAGGTTTACGGGCTGCATCGGACATGTTTCATCCAGACATACTGAACAGTTATAATGACAAGAGTGCACCCCCTTTCGGGTGTAGCATGTATAACAGGCTGGACACACATATGGTGCACCTAAAAATGCTGTGATGTTGGTAATAGCATAATAATGGTCGTTTTGCACACAAAAGTACAGAATCTGAGGATGAGGTTGTGGGGTTTTTTGGAATTTCAAGAGAGCTGCATTAGCTCTACTGTGGTACAAAATCACAATCTTGATGTTCAGAAAGTTTTCAAATTTGACTATGTCAGAGAAAGCCACCGCATCCTGTATACTTAGACCCACGGCCGTTTGGAGCTCTCTAGCCTTGTGTAACGCCGCTAGATCCGTACATCCAGGGTTGAGTAAATGTGCTAGGCCTATTGCAAAGCATAGCTTATTACCAGGATTGTGAACATTTATGAGATATGCCCTTTTATTGCTTATGATTTCTGATTGCATGAGACTATCTAGCTTCCTTCTCTGACCCCCACCACCCTGGGGTTGACGTATTATTTGCACTACAAGCTCGAGGGTCCTATCGGCTATGATGGATAAATTTGATTGAACAAGTCGTTCCAGCAGGGCTATAAATTGTTCAAGATCTGCGGCACCATTAGGTAAAACCAGAGATACAGTATTTTGCATGCTATCTCCACAAATTTCCAACTGTAAGACATCACGAGGTTCGCCATAAGCTATTGCCCTGTCTAACAGTTCATCCAGAGTATCATCACATAAAACACCGCATAGTCAAGATTCTGATTCAGCCATGTGAAATTGAAAAACTGTCGAATCTCTTTATTGCTGATATTATTTCGGTACACAACCCGGACACTTCTATCAAGACCATCTCCCTCCTGATTTATTAGACAATTTTCCAATTCCTCAAAAACATCGTATTGCGTTTCAGACTCTTCGGACATGGGAGTTAATGGTGGGGTCTGTGTGGGGTCCTGTGTAGAAGATCTTATGCTCTCATTCATCTGGTTAATTAACGATATGAGGGTGTCAGGGATCTGGGATAACGGGTTTTCATCGGTCGTCCCGGACTCATTCATATGATTAATTAAAGCTTGGAGTTCGGCAGGAATCTGAGATAACAGGGTTTCAACTGTTTGAATTATGTCTGTTGGCTCATCCATTTGGGAAATTAATGATGTGTGTTCTTGTGGTATTCTGGAAGGATCCATGTTACATATAGGTTTTTAGCGCCTGTATTTGTGTTTTTTAATCGGATTGTTGTTTAACTTCTTATGGCTGGGGGCAGTATTGAGTAGCTTGGATGAATAAGGTGCCCAGAGTAAACTGCCTGCTACTCAGTCTCAGAAGCTAAGATATGCATATTATTAGTAGATTTGGATAGAAAACACTCTGAAGTTTCTAAAACTGTTTGAATGATGTCTGTGAGTATAACAGAACTCATATGGCAGGCAAAAACCTGAGAAAAAATCCAACCAGGAAGTGGGAAATCTGAGGTTTGTAGGTTTGCCTATCCAATATACAGTGTCATATTGCACTTCCTAAGGCTTCCACTAGATGTCAACAGTCTTTAGAACCTTGTTTGATGCTTCTACTGTGAAGGAGGGGGGAATGGGAGCTGTTTGAGTCAGGGCTCTGGCAGAGTGCCACAAGCTTACTCAGGCGTGCCCCGTGCGAGTTAGCTGCGTTCCATCGCATTTCTACAGACAAAGGAATTCTCCGGTTGAAACATTATTGAAGATTTATGTTAAAAACATCCTAAAGATTGATTATATACATCGTTTGACATGTTTCTATGAACTGTAACGTAACTGGTTGACTTTTGTCTGGCTGCGCGTCATCAATTTGGATTTGGAACTAAACGCGTGAACAAAAAGGAGGTATTTGGACATAAATTATGGACGTTATCGAACAAAACAAACATTTATTGTGGAACTGGGATTCCTGGGAGTGCATTCTGATGAAGATCATCAAAGGTAAGTGAATATTTATAATGCTATTTATGACTTCTGTTGACACCACAACATGGCGGGTATCGGTATGGCTTGGTTTTGTTTCTGAGCGCTGTACTCAGATTATTGCATGGTGTGCTTTTTCGGTAAAGCTTTTTTGAAATCTGACACAGCGGTTGCATTAAGGAGAAGTTTATCTAAAGTTCCATACATAACACTTGTATTTTCATCAACATTTATGATGTCCTCGATGCTTTTATCATTGGGTTCGTGACAAGAGGCGCATAGCACCCCGAGAATTGGCCTATTGGCCTAGGAGACATAATTTTCTGTTTAATGTTCTGGGTTTATTTTTAAAGTCTTGTTTAGTGTTCTGGGGCCGCATGTGTTGTTCTGGGTCTTACTTATAATGCGTCTTCCCCCAACACAATACTCCCAGAACATTCCTGCTTCATAGACAACAGCGCTAAGGGCAATAAAATAGGGGGGGTGGGGCCATCCTCTTTGAAATGTTCAAACACATCCCCCCCAGTTCAACGAGGTCCCTACACATCAATCATCATGACAACTTCAAAGGAATAAATGCAATATATGCATAAATTAACACACACTCGTAACACGTGACAACAGGAGCAGGATGGACTTATATGGGCATAACCACGTGATAACTTCACGCCAGGATGTCCTGACCGGATGCCCATATTTGGGCATGCACACGTCATCCGGACATAGGGTCATAAATCAAACGTTTGACGCATACCGTCTACTGTATTCTCTCTCCTAAGGACTCTATGCCTCACAGCCCACCATTCTACTCCCCCCTGGCAAGACCCCCGACACCCCCTACATGTACACAGGCTGAGGATGTGTTTGATGGGGTGGTCAGTACTATTTTTGTGGACACCATCAAGGCCTCTGTAGCCACACTTTTAGACGTGGTGATTGGAGAGTATATAAGAGAAACATGCATAGGTTGTGAGATCAAGCACCCCAGCCAGCGCCGTCATCCGTGTTTATACGAGCCCCCAAGATACTACTTCTTCAACCATTTTGAGGAGCTGATGAAAAGACTGGTCCTGCAGGTTTATACCTTCGCTGGTCAGAGCCCTGGATTCTATGGGTCTTGTGCCATCTATTTCCAGAGGTTACGGGGTAACCGAGGCTTTCCTACATGAACTGAAGGAGGCGATCTACATCCACGAGAAACTCAAAGAAATCCGACACACCCTGGTGGACGACAACAAGTACAGGGAAGCTGTGGTGGCTGATGTGATGACTTTCTGGCTCAATAAACCGCAAGAGACCGAGTGACAATACATATTTGTTATTTAGATGTAAGAGAGAACAAATACATTTTTTCTTTTGAGAGAACTTACAAATGTGATGCAGCAAATTATTGAAAATAAAGTGAACAATGTATCGTTCTACACAACCCACAATACATGGGCTAATGCAGAGCGTGTGCTAAAATTGAAGCAAATCATGAATCATGTACGACATACGGGCGATAGTCTACAATGGACACAACTGGTATCCCGTCTTGTGGATGATTCTGAAGAACAAGAAACAACTTTGTCTAAGATTTTGATTCATTTGTTTGAAACACCGTTTAATTTTAACGTGTCATATTTGTTGTTTATATACTTATAAAGCGGATGTGTGTGTTTTAAAAATTCTGCCACACAAGCCTGTAAATGTAAACCAAATATACAGGGTGTTGCATGCTTGGATCGTTGAGAAAACGGGTACTAGTATCCTGCTACAAATCCTGATTTGTCTGTATATGTAATACTTGATGTTTTAAATGTTGTCTTTATATGAAAGGAGCTCATTAACATTGTTGTACCTCAGAGAGGCAAGAAGGATGGCGGAGCAGATGTTGAAAAACATTTATTATACCCCCTCTAACCCTGGGTCTTATGGGGGTAAGGAGCGTTTACAGAGAGCTATAGCCGAAGAAACAGGTAGCCGGTTAGGTGTTGCTCAAGTGAATGAGTGGTTAGCAGAGCAGGATGCTTATACTCTGCATAAACCTGTACGAAAACAGTTTCCTAGAAATACAATTTTTTCTACTCATCCCTTGTCCCAGTTTCAGGCGGATCTATGTGACATGCAGGCCCTTGCAGATAAAAATGATGGAAATCGCTATGTGCTAACGGTTGTAGATATTTTCTCTAAAATAGCATTTGTACGGGTCTTAAAAAATAAGAGTGGGGCAGAGGTGACCCGGGCCATTGGACTCTATCTTGAAGGAAGGAAGAGCCCCCAAGAAAGTGCAGACTGACGGCGTAAATTATTTTTTTATAATACTTTTCAGAAACTCATGAAGAAGCACAATATAGTACATTTTGCTACAGGCTCGGATTTGAAAGCTTCAGTTGTTGAACGCTTTAACAAAACTCTGAAGGAGCGGATGTGGCGATATTTTACAGCTCACAACACGCATAGATATATCGATATAGTTCAAGATTTAGTAAAGGGGTACAACTACAGCTACCATAAGAGTATACGGATGAAGCCCTCCGAGGTCTCTTCTGAAAACTCTTTTCAAGTCTTTAAAAATCAGTATGGTTTGTTCCCCCTTCGCCGTAAGATTTTTTTTGAAATTTTAAATTCATAGAGGGGGAATTGGTACGTATATCAAAGTTGAGGGGTGTTTTCGACAAAATATATGAGCAAGGTTACAGCGATGAGGTGTTCACCGTTACCGAATGTCTACCGCGCATACCCCCTGTCTACAAGTTAAAAGATTATGACGGGGAGCTTATAGAGGGATATTTTTATGAGAAGGAACTACAGAAGGTACAGATGGGTATAGACAAAGTCTTTCACGTGGAGGAGATTCTAGATCAAAAGAGAGAAAAGGGTAAAAAATGGGTGCTGGTCCGCTGGAAAAACTGTCCCCAAAAGTTCAACAGTTGGGTATTAGAGCACGATGTGGTGGAGGCATCGGGGGTTAACTTAAACCCTCATGCATGATAAATACAACATCATTCGCGTGTACACTGGAGTGCATCATGGAACACAGCGGCTTCTAATGACCCTCCCCAGTAATGCGTCTGCACATATATATATCGTAATAACCAAAGTTCGAATTATACAACCAATTTTCCAAAGCCTATAGAGTTATCAGAGTCCTGGGAAGTAGGTCTCAGCGAGATTACATACCCCCATAGTTGGTATAATATCAAGGATAAGGACCGTGATTTTTATTGCAAAAGGATATCGGAATCTCCGAAACGTATTAAGCTTAAAAAAGGGTTCTATAGAACCGTCGACAGGATCGTCTCAGAGTTGAAAGAACTCCTAACCCTGAACAATATGGAAATACTCTTGATCTACAACCCTATACATAAACGTGTACAAATCTCAGGGGCTGCTAATAGGGGTATAAAGACCAGCGGTAATTTAGCCTACATGTTGGGGATGGGTCCCAATAAATGGACGTATGTGAAAGATATATTATTCCCATTCCCTGCGGATATACATGCAGGGTTTTACAACATATTTGTGTATACCGACATCATATCCTATCAAAGGTTAGGAGACAGTTGTGTGCCCCTCCTGAGGACAGTTCATATAGAGGAAAAGGATAGTGATATAGTCACTGTTAACTACGACAAGCCACACTACGTACCTGTAAGCAAGAAATATATTGAAAACATTCTGGTTGAGCTTAAAACGGATCAGAACGAAAACATCGAATTTACTTATGGTAAAACGATTGTAAAACTCCACTTTAGACCCACCAAAACCTCTCTACATATATAGTATATTATCAGTATCAGTATATATTTTTATTTTTTATAAACATAATACAAATAAATTAAAATGGTTATGGAACACAACCACCCTCTCGACCCTACCCGCTATGTCTCATACTATGTTGATCAAGTGAGTAATGGATTACCCAGCTATTATGGATCCCCGACCATGTACGGTTCTGGGATAGGCGGTATATTTCGTAACCTCTTTAGGATAGTTTTACCGTTTATGAAGAGAGTCCTCAGCATAGCCAAACCACATTTAAAATCAGCGGCTAAAAATATAGTAAGTGAGGTTGTAGCCAATGCTATGACCAGAAGGGCGTCATCAGATGCCGAGCATCAAGAAGGCTCGGGGCTTATGATGTTGTCTCGAAGACCAAAAAAGAGACCTCCGGGTATAAGGCACAGGCCTGCCCCTAAAAAGCGGAGGTTAACCGTTAAAAGAAACTCAGTAAGTCAAAGACGTGGTAAAACGGCAAAAAGAATACTCGGAAGTATTTTCTAAAAGAACAAGCAACATGGCTCTTTTACACCGCATGTCCTCTGAAGCTATAAAGACAGAGCTCGATCTTTTCACGGCCCCTTAACCCAATTTTCAATAGATGGTCCTGTTATGTGGAGATAGCCCCACTCTCTGCCATTACAGACAACGGTCCTATAGAATTTTTCATACCAGGCCACGGTGACAACTATCTGGACCTCAACAACACCTTGGTGCATTTATGTCTGAAAGTGACCAAAAGAGATGGGTCTAATATTGCAAACGATGCCAAAGTGAGTCTCATTAATTACCCCTTGGCCACCATCTTCTCCCAAGTGGACATGACTTTGGGTGAACGCCTAATCAGTTAAAGCAAAGTTTACTCAACTACTCCGAAGACACTCAAGACACAATTCAGTGCCGGGCTGTTTAGCAAGGATACTGCAGGAGTCTCTATGGAATCATTAGACCCGACCATCGGTGCAAACAAAGGACTGGAGGCACGCGCTCGCTACTGTGCCGAATCTAGAGAGTTTCATCTGCTAGGGCCTATACACTCTGACATTTTCTTTCAAGAGCGTTTACTCTTAAATTCGGTTGATTTAAGACTAATATTAACCAGGGCCAAGGATGAGTTTTGTCTGATGTCTGCCCAAGACGGTGACTTTAGTTTAAAAGTGTTGGGGGCAACGCTTTTTATTAAAAAAGTGTATCTCCGGCAGTTCGCCTGGGTCACTCACAGGCTTTGATGAAAGGAAATGCCCTTTACCCTCTCCAAAGAATTACCATGAAAACCTTTAGCATACCTGTGGGCAGTAGAATCTGCAGTCAAGAAAAAAAAAATCTAGGTCCTTTACCCCGCTACATGGTTATAGGTTTGGTTGATCACGCCTCTAATACGGGCAGCTTACATAAAAACCCATTTAATTTTCAATGCAGAGTATGTAGCTCTCTGTCAGGTCGGACGTCAGGTCCCTGCTAAGGCTTTCCAAACGCAATTTAATAACAACATATCTGTGCGAGAATTTTACAATCTGTTCCTGGCTTCCGGGAGGCATCTAAAAGATCTCTCGTTACCTATTGACAGAAATGATTTTGCAGAAGGTTACACATTGTATGCGTTCAATTTATCACCTGATGATGACACCTCAGGAAATCTGTCTGTGGTGTCCCAAGGTAACCTCAGGCTGGAAATGCGTTTCCGTACACCTTTAGCCTGTACAGTTAGCATGATTGTTTATGTATGCTCTGATTCAATTTTGGAAGTGACTGCCCGAAGACAGGTCTTAGTGGATTATTATTAAGGATCGTTGAGCAAAGACATGAATACCCAAGAGCTCGAAGGGCTCATGAGCCGATTGATTGGACATTTTTTTTGTGAAGTGTGGGCTTGTGATGAATTACCCATTGAGAAATGGCCGGAGCGGCCGGCCATGTTTATTGTAAATACCCATCCTAAACACATGCCGGGTGAACATTGGCTAGCTGTGACATTAGAAGACGAAGGAGGAAGAAAAATCGCAACTTTTTTTGATTCCTACGGCTTTCCCCCCGGATTTTCACATTTCCCCAAATCTATTAAAGAGTTTTTGACCAAAAATGGATCAAAGATCTACTACAGCATCAAACAAGTAGTGTAGTGGAAAGATAACCTTTCCACTACATGTGGTCAACACTGTGTATTCTACCTATGCCAAAGAGCCCAGGGAGTTTCTTTTGAAGATGTTATGTCTCTTTATAATGATGATTTAAGAAGTAATGATAACGTTGTAGCTTGTTTTGTTAGAAAATATCAAAAGTGTTCAAATATGTGTCCTTTAAGACCCTGTAATCAAGGCGTATGCTCACGTCAAATGTTTCAAGAATGCCAGAAATGTTAAATTGCTTAATTTTTCAAAAAAAAAAAAAAAAATGTAATCATAGTCATTCAAAAGTCATTCAAAAGTCTAACCACCCTGAGAGATCGGGATTAGGAAAAGGTCCGGAGACCTTCAGGGGGGTAAATTAGTTATCATCATCCCTTTCATAGGGGGGAGGGGTTGTTGGGACATATTTAGGGGTGCTGTAGCTTGTTGAAGGTTTTTGTTTTAAAGCTTGAATCTGTTGACGAAGCTTATAGTTTGGTACCCCCGAGAGGGGAATGTTGAGGATTGCCAGGGCCTTAAGAAACTGACGCCACCCGGGAGGTCTTCTGTCATCAGCAGCTTTGTGGGCTGCCGTGGTACTTTTAAGCAAGTCAAGCATATGTGAACCCTTGACAACAGCTCCCTGAAGGATAAACTCTCCTTTGTCATTCCAAGTAGCGGTCCCCTTTGAGTCTTTTATCTTGTTCATAATGTATCTAACATTTTTCCTGTTACGTGCCGGAACATGTGTCAACATGTCATGCATAACTTTATCTTCAACAGGCATTTGATCTTCAGCCGGTAAGATCGCAGGTACAGGCATTACAGGGGCTTGGCTCTCACTAGGCGCATCATCTTTTAAAGGGTCCGGTAGGGAAAGCGTTAAATGGTTGGTCTCTCTCTCACCTTGTTTTACCAAGGCCAAATACCTTTGCAAGAGGTTTGTGTATTTTTGGACCTTATCATAGGGGTTCAATCCTTTTCGGTTCAAAATATCCTTCATGGCCGTGTCCAAATCATTTTCCGCTGTTTGTCTGATATTTTCAGGACCCTGTATTTGTTTTTTAAGTCTATCCAACTCTTGTTGAGGCACCAAGTACATTTTATTTGTCCATCACCCTCTGTGTTCAACCCCCACGTCGGGCAGCAATAAGGCTAGTGATGAAGGGCACAGCTATAGTTAGCAAAGGCAGAAGAAAACCCCCAGACTGTTGTATGCTATGTCTTTTCTTTTGAAGACTGGCCCTTTTATTGGCAAAGAGTTTGATCACGGTCTTTTGTCTCTTTAATTTTTTTAATTGGGTCAGGGTGAGTGGAATGCGTCCTTTGAGAAGATTCAAAGTAATCTCACATAGGGATAATATGAGATCCAGTGGTGGGCCGTCAGGGCCTGCAAGGCCTTCTCTGCTGGCCTAAACATCATCAGAATATAATTTTTTTTTAAATATATTTTCCCACAAATATGTATTAAATTATTCCCCAGAGTAAGAGTTATACTCTTCATTTCATAGCTTTCCTCTTGGTTGCTGTCACGATCGTGTGGAGGAGAGACAGACCAAGGCGCAGCGGGATATGAATACATCTTCTTTTATTAGAACGACGAAGATGAAACACGAAACGAAACACTTATACAAACTATACAAAACAACAAACGACCGTGAAGCTATAAACGTAGTGCACACACACACATGCTACAAACGTTCAACATAGACAATTACCCACAAACACCTAAAGCCTATGGCTACCTTAAATATGGCTCCCAATCAGAGACAACAATAACCAGCTGTCTCTGATTGAGAACCAAACCAGGCAACCATAGACTTTCCTAAACACCTACACTCAACCATAGACATACCTAGACACATACACTCAACACAAACCCATACACTACAACCAACACCCCCTATACCATATAATCACCCAAAACACACACATACCCCATGTCACACCCTGACCTAACTAAAATAATAAAGAAAACAAATAATACTAAGGCCAGGGCGTGACAGTACCCCCCCCAAAAGGTGCGGACTCCGGCCGCAAAACCTGACATATAAAGGGAGGGTCCGGGGTGGGCCCTAATATGGCGGCGGCTCGGGTGCGGGACGTGGCCCCCACTCCAGCATTGTCAATATCCGCTTCGGTGTCTCTGGTAGATCCTGGCTGACTGGCGGATTCAGCCGATCCCGGCTGACTGGCGACTCTGGCTGCTCATGGCTGGCGGGCGACTCTGGCTGCCCATGGCTGGCGGGCGACTCTGGCTGCCCATGGCTGGCGGGCGACTCTGGCTGCCCATGGCTGGCGGGCGACTCTGGCTGCCCATGGCTGGCGGGCGACTCTGGCTGCCCATGGCTGGCGGGCGACTCTGGCTGCCCATGGCTGGCGGGCGACTCTGGCTGCCCATGGCTGGCGGGCGACTCTGGCTGCCCATGGCTGGCGGGCGACTCTGGACGCCCATGGCTGGCGGGCGACTCTGGACGCTCATGGCTGGCGGACGGCTCTGGACGCTCATGGCTGGCTGACGGCTCTGGACGCTCATGGCTGGCTGACGGCTCTGGACGCTCATGGCTGGCTGACGGCTCTGGACGCTCATGGCAGGCTGACGGCTCTGGACGCTCATGGCAGGCTGACGGCTCTGGACGCTCATGGCAGGCTGACGGCTCTGGACGCTCATGGCTCGCTGGCGGCTCTGGACGCTCATGGCTCGCTGGCGGCTCTGGCAGATCCTGTCTGGTTGGCGGTTCTGGCAGATCCTGTCTGGTTGGCGGCTCTGGCAGATCCTGTCTGGTTGGCGGCTCTGGCAGATCCTGTCTGGTTGGCGGCTCTGGCAGATCCTGTCTGACGAATGGCTCTAGCAGCTCCTGACTGACGAACGGCTCTGACGGCTCGGGACAGACGGGCGGCTCAGACGGCACTGGGCAGACGGATGGCTCAGACGGCACTGGGCAGACGGATGGCTCAGATGGCGCTGGGGAGACGGATGGCTCAGATGGCGCTGGGGAGACGGATGGCTCAGATGGCGCTGGGGAGACGGATGGCTCAGATGGCGCTGGGGAGACGGATGGCTCAGATCGGATGAGGCGCACTGTAGGCCTGGTGCGTGGTGCCGGAACTGGTGGTACCGGGCTGGAGACACGCATCTCAAGGCTAGTGCGGGGAGAAGGAACAGGTCACACTGGACCCTGGATACGCACATTAGGCCTAGTGCGTGGTGCCGGCACTGGTGGTACCGGGCTGGGGACACGCACTTCAAGGCTAGTGCGGGGAGCAGCAACAGGATGCACAGGACTCTGGAGACGCACAGGAGACTTGGTGCGTGGCGTAGGCACCGGTGGTAATGGGCGGGAGACACGCACCATTGGACGAGTGCGTGGAGGAGGAACAGGGCTCTGGAGACACACTGGAAGCCTGGTGCGTGGTGTAGGCACTGGTGGAACTGGACTGGGGCGGGGAGGTGGCGCCGGAAATACCGGACCGTGCAGGCGTACTGACTCCCTTGAGCACCGAGCCTGCCCAACTTTCCCTGGTTGAATGGTCCCCGTCGCCCGCCCAGTGCGGGGAGGTGGAATAACCCGCACCGGGCTATGTAGGCGAACCGGGGACACCATGCGTAAGGCTGGTGCCATGTAAGCCGGCCCGAGGAGACGCACTGGAGACCAGACGCGTTGAGCCGGCTTCATGGCACCTGGCTCAATGCCCAATCTAGCCCTACCAGTGCGGGGAGGTGGAATAACCCGCACCGGGCTATGAACACGTACAGGAGACACCGTGCGCTCTACTGCGTAACACGGTGTCCGCCCGTACTCCCGCTCTCCACGGTTAGCCTGGGAAGTGGGCGCAGGTCTCCTACCTGCCCTCGGCCCACTACCTCTAAGCCCCCCCCCCAAGAAATGTTTGGGTTGTACTTGCGGGCTTCCAGCCTTGCCTCCGTGCTGCCTCCTCATATCGCCTCCTCTCGGCTTTCGCTGCCTCCAGCTCTTCACGAGGGAGGCGATATTCTCCCGGTTGTGCCCAAGGTCCCTTTCCATCCAAAATCTCCTCCCATGTCCATGAATCCTTTGTTCCTTGCTCCTGTTGCCACTGATCACGCTGCTTGATCCTTGTTTGGTGGGTAATTCTGTCACGATCGTGTGGAGGAGAGACGGACCAAGGCGCAGCGGGATATGAATACATCTTCTTTTATTAGAACGACAAAGATGAAACACGAAACGAAACACTTATACAAACTATACAAAACAACAAACGACCGTGAAGCTATAAACGTAGTGCACACACACACATGCTACAAACGTTCAACGTAGACAATTACCCACAAACACCTAAAGCCTATGGCTACCTTAAATATGGCTCCCAATCAGAGACAACAATAACCAGCTGTCTCTGATTGAGAACCAAACCAGGCAACCATAGACTTTCCTAAACACCTACACTCAACCATAGACATACCTAGACACATACACTCAACACAAACCCATACACTACAACCAACACCCCCTATACCATATAATCACCCAAAACACACACATACCCCATGTCACACCCTGACCTAACTAAAATAATAAAGAAAACAAATAATACTAAGGCCAGGGCGTGACAGTTGCACTGCTTCCAGCCCCAGGTTGAGATTTGGAGGGCTGGTCTTTATGTTAGATCTTTTATCCAATCATATTCAGCCATCATGTGTTGCCAGGGGTCTAAAATCTGCCATCAGGCCTTCAGAATCAACAGTGCGGGCGCTTGTAGCTTAAAGTGAATGGAAATAAAAAATTTGTGTCAACCAATCAGCTTTAGAGTTGGCTATTGTACGCCTGCTGGCTGGCTCCAGTGTTACACAGGAGCCAGCTAGCAGGCGTAGTGCGTCCACGTCTTTTGATTGGATTACCAATATTGAGAGGCAGGTCCTATGGGCAGGTCTATGCAGATCTAGGAAACTGAATTTGATAAACGAATTAATTCGCGTTCTACTAAACTGTTTTTTCAACCCACAATGGCGGAAGGAGGAGAAGATATCGATTTGGTAGAGGATATAATTATAACGCCATTCTCAAGACGAACTTTTCAAGAAAAGTTAGACATTGTAAGGAGAGGTCGCCCGACGCCACAAAGCCTGTCACAGGCGGGAACGGGGTTCGTTCGCTCGCCACTTTCAAAGTTTCAACTACGAGCGCTGTCAATGGCTCACAGGCTCCGAGAAGCACTGAAAACTGTACTGCTGGGAATGCCTATTATTTGCAAGTGATCGATTTGGTGTTTGGAGCCACACTGGCTTTGCAAACTTGAGTTGTCTGTTAAACACTGTTTACCCAAAAATGTCAATTTGTCAATTTCAAGGTGACGCAACGCCTGGTTATACTGCGTTTCTGTCTAAATGTATAGTGTCTAGAGCCATGGCATAATGATGGTAATAAGAGGTGGATTAATTCGGGTGGGACTGTGTAGTACCTCACTGAAGGCCTAGGCCCCAGGCCCACGGCACGCCACTGATGAGATCTGAAGAACAGTGACCCAAGATGGCCTTCCATTCTTTAGCGGTAGCCCCAACTAGGCTTCTCAAGAGGAGCAGGTTTCTTTTTAAACACAGAGACATAGCGGTTACTTTTTAGGAATGTAAGCAGCTGGCCACTCCCACGGGAACAGGCTGGTTTGGAGCCTCAGGTGTTCTGGAGTATTTGCTTTTAAATCCACGATTAAATATGAAAATGGCGCTTTGGTAGCGTCCTCATAACGCTCCATGAAGTAGGACTTCCTTCCCGAGTACATCTGCTGAGCTAGAGTGTTAATTTGTAGTTTGTCTCTAGGGTTTTTGAACAAAAGCATGTAATTGGCGTTCAAACTAATGGTACGGCTATTTTTACCTTGGTGAAACACATTCTGCACCAAGTAAAGCACGGACAGGTTTCTATGATGAGTATATTGGGTAAAAGCTCATGCAATTTCAGGATGTTCGCTACCTGCAAATAGCATATCGTCCAAAACCCACAGATTGTTTTTATGAGGAGTAAAAGTTCATCATCAGACAGGGATTCAGGTATTCCTTCAAAAAACTAGATTTTTATTTTCTTCAACAGTTCATCATACAAAGGTTGATAACATGAATAACACCACACAATATTGTCATGCTTCTGAGATAACACATGTTCAGAATTCTCTAAAATACTTTTTACAAAACAAGTTTTACCGCTATTGGAGGGGCCTGCGATTTAAGGCCGAAAATGGTAGTTGCAACCGGGGGTCAAAACCTTCTACAGCAGCCATTATATCATAAGCTTTAAGACACACTGGGGCTTGTAACATAAGTCAGTAGCCAAAGGGCAATGTGGTCCCGTCAGGTAAAAGCAGTCTCTTGTCATAGACTACCCTGAATCTTTTAGTAAGTGGGGCATTCCTTAGATGGAAGCCCTTTTTACCCCTAACAATTTTTTTGTAGGAGCTCAAAATCTCCAAGTCACTATTCCGGTCGTTTATGAACCCCTCGACCAAGCGTGTGATTGATTCCAAGTTTACATGCGGGGCATTTTCATCGTTTTGAGTCACGCCTTTGGCTTTCAACACCACGTGATTGTCTTTAGTCCTGAAAGCATAGCTTTTGGGACCACAGGAGGACCATTCTGTGATATGTTCACTGTCTTCGAGTTCACTCGTTAAACCACCCAGATAGTTGCTAAGTGGGGGCTTCCAATCACCCTGTTTGCTTACATAGACCACAGAGTCTGTGTCGTGGTAAAGAACCCACCTCTGAAGCTGCTCCACAGTTCCAGTCGGCAAAAGGCCGTGGTAAATGCTGCAAGAAACACATTTACATTACCCGGGGGTAGAACCCACTTCTTGTTACATCTCCATTGCACCAGGGCAATGTCTTGACTCAAGAATGAAAAATGTGAAATTTCGTATTTGTCCGAAAAAACAAATTCCCCAAATTCTTCGGGGTCTTTAATGATCGACGTTGTTAGCATGTTGCTTCTCTGGGAAAGCTTCCCCCAAAGAGAGTTTAAGTACAATTTCAACACATTTCTTTTGGTTTTGTATGCCTTCTCTGTCGTGATGGTCTTGAATGTACTTGTCTTTACTCTCTTGATCTGTGACCGATGCAGGATAGCCTGAAGCCATTTGCTTGCATCTCAAGAAGGTCTTGATGTACTCTTTAAAAATAGTGATTTCCTGGAAAAGTTCCACACTTCAAAGATTTTGTCCACACGATACCCCATCTCTAGAGCCTTAGAGAATTCAACTGTGACCCATACACCTGTCAGGGCTCTTTCTTGATCTGAGTGATCACAAGGCTTTTCCTGGTTGTCGTTTTCACTGCAGGTGCGACAAAGGGGAAAGAAACGTTTTCCTTGAGGTCCCTTGTAAGGCAACACTGGTATAAACAAACCCCTAGGAGGGTAGACAGTTGCTTTGATCAGACCAAAATAGTTTTGGAGTAAGTCAAAGTCGCGGTGAATAATTTCAGGATGCCCCATAGGATACCATGAGGAACTCATTACATGAGGATAAAGGGATGTAAAATATACATATCCCATTGTCTCGTCGGGATGCGCTACATACCGCAATGTATGTATGGATACGGACTCCATACAAGGCCTGTCGTGGTTCCAAGGGTTCTGGTGTGTCAAAGCTGGAAAGGAAGGCTCGAACATGTGGATCAGACTTTTTGAGTGCGGTCCACTCATGCTCCCACATCACATTCACTTTCAACCCGTAAGTAGCCTGTAAAGATTCCAATTTGTCTTGGAACTCTTGGTACATTTCCCCAAAAGTCTTTTGGATTAGGACACACATGGCCTGGGGCAGAAAGAAAGATTTACAACCGTGGAAGAAACAACCGTTGTACTCAAACACGGTCTCAACACCTTCAATCTGTGTGTATCCATCTACACGATAAGGCCCAAACGCCTTCTCACCCCTATTCAAACCATGTTGAATAAAAATGTCTTTATCCTGGGCCAAGTACTCCAACCATTGAATGGACCCACTAGAGTATGACTTGAATTGGCTTCGGTAGTTGTCAGACGAGGGGATAGCTATAGATGCTGTAGGTAGAAAGTGTGTACGATAGGTTTTCATGCATGCCGATGCAATAGGTGTACAACTCCAGGGGTCAATGCAGGCATCTTTGATTACCTCTTCTCAGAATCTGAGGCATCCGTCACGAAGTATAACCACGTCATTGTCACAGTATGATTCCATCTCTTTATGGAAATCAAAGGTGCTATGTCTTACTGTCTCATACTACGTCATGAATCTCTCTCGCTCTTTGGGAGACATTTGATCACACCTGTACATTTCGGGGCTGGGATAAGATCCGATATAATGTAGATTCTCCTCAGATGTGAAGAAATGGGGAAACCAACCTTTCACAGAGTTTTCAAAACCCAAGGCCTCAGGCATTTGAGCCAATCTCATGGGTAAGAAACCTAAACTGTCAATGTATCTCTAGTTGAAGGCGGGGTCTACAAAACACAAGATTTTACTACCTTGAGCTATGACACTGGGTGCAACGCCTTGCTGTATCAAGGGGTTCAAAAGAAGCTAGGAGTCATAGGCTCTAGAATTGTGCGCTATAAACGTGAAGTTTCTGTTCTGGGGTTTTCTAAAATGTTTTAGAAAGAGCAGTGCACAATTGGGTCCCTCTGCCGACCACTTTTCACCCTTGAAAGTCAGGGTAGATACAAAACTAGGCAAATGAACCCCTGAATGCTGCTTAGTCTCAAAATCATAAAAAACGTATTTCTCTGAATGTTCATCTTCAGCCAAGGGCTGAATATAGCACTCGTGTGGCACTTCTTGAACCACTTCTGCGTCTGCTTTTCAAAGGCCCTTTACAGATTGGGCAATGTATGATTCCACACACATGAGGTTTAGGGTTGTCTATTTTAAGGATATAATTGCAATGGCATTTTGGACATTTCTTGTTAATGTCACAACTGCTTACAGATTTACAGGCCTTGGGGTGTCATGTTTCAATTTTGTGTTTTTCGTAGCAGTAGGACAAACGATATGTGCGTTGACAATCCGCACAGGGTGTTAGGTTTACGGGCTGCATCGGACATGTTTCATCCAGACATACTGAACAGTTATAATGACAAGAGTGCACCCCCTTTCGGGTGTAGCATGTATAACAGGCTGGACACACATATGGTGCGCCTAAAAATGCTGTGATGTTGGTAATAGCATAATAATGGTCGTTTTGCACACAAAAGTACAGAATCTGAGGATGAGGTTGTGGGGTTTTTTGGAATTTCAAGAGAGCTGCATTAGCTCTACTGTGGTACAAAATCACAATCTTGATGTTCAGAAAGTTTTCAAATTTGACTATGTCAGAGAAAGCCACCGCATCCTGTATACTTAGACCCACGGCCGTTTGGAGCTCTCTAGCCTTGTGTAACGCCGCTAGATCCGTACATCCAGGGTTGAGTAAATGTGCTAGGCCTATTGCAAAGCATAGCTTATTACCAGGATTGTGAACATTTATGAGATATGCCCTTTTATTGCTTATGATTTCTGATTGCATGAGACTATCTAGCTTCCTTCTCTGACCCCCACCACCCTGGGGTTGACGTATTATTTGCACTACAAGCTCGAGGGTCCTATCGGCTATGATGGATAAATTTGATTGAACAAGTCGTTCCAGCAGGGCTATAAATTGTTCAAGATCTGCGGCACCATTAGGTAAAACCAGAGATACAGTATTTTGCATGCTATCTCCACAAATTTCCAACTGTAAGACATCACGAGGTTCGCCATAAGCTATTGCCCTGTCTAACAGTTCATCCAGAGTATCATCACATAAAACACCGCATAGTCAAGATTCTGATTCAGCCATGTGAAATTGAAAAACTGTCGAATCTCTTTATTGCTGATATTATTTCGGTACACAACCCGGACACTTCTATCAAGACCATCTCCCTCCTGATTTATTAGACAATTTTCCAATTCCTCAAAAACATCGTATTGCGTTTCAGACTCTTCGGACATGGGAGTTAATGGTGGGGTCTGTGTGGGGTCCTGTGTAGAAGATCTTATGCTCTCATTCATCTGGTTAATTAACGATATGAGGGTGTCAGGGATCTGGGATAACGGGTTTTCATCGGTCGTCCCGGACTCATTCATATGATTAATTAAAGCTTGGAGTTCGGCAGGAATCTGAGATAACAGGGTTTCAACTGTTTGAATTATGTCTGTTGGCTCATCCATTTGGGAAATTAATGATGTGTGTTCTTGTGGTATTCTGGAAGGATCCATGTTACATATAGGTTTTTAGCGCCTGTATTTGTGTTTTTTAATCGGATTGTTGTTTAACTTCTTATGGCTGGGGGCAGTATTGAGTAGCTTGGATGAATAAGGTGCCCAGAGTAAACTGCCTGCTACTCAGTCTCAGAAGCTAAGATATGCATATTATTAGTAGATTTGGATAGAAAACACTCTGAAGTTTCTAAAACTGTTTGAATGATGTCTGTGAGTATAACAGAACTCATATGGCAGGCAAAAACCTGAGAAAAAATCCAACCAGGAAGTGGGAAATCTGAGGTTTGTAGGTTTGCCTATCCAATATACAGTGTCATATTGCACTTCCTAAGGCTTCCACTAGATGTCAACAGTCTTTAGAACCTTGTTTGATGCTTCTACTGTGAAGGAGGGGGGAATGGGAGCTGTTTGAGTCAGGGCTCTGGCAGAGTGCCACAAGCTTACTCAGGCGTGCCCCGTGCGAGTTAGCTGCGTTCCATCGCATTTCTACAGACAAAGGAATTCTCCGGTTGAAACATTATTGAAGATTTATGTTAAAAACATCCTAAAGATTGATTATATACATCGTTTGACATGTTTCTATGAACTGTAACGTAACTGGTTGACTTTTGTCTGGCTGCGCGTCATCAATTTGGATTTGGAACTAAACGCGTGAACAAAAAGGAGGTATTTGGACATAAATTATGGACGTTATCGAACAAAACAAACATTTATTGTGGAACTGGGATTCCTGGGAGTGCATTCTGATGAAGATCATCAAAGGTAAGTGAATATTTATAATGCTATTTATGACTTCTGTTGACACCACAACATGGCGGGTATCGGTATGGCTTGGTTTTGTTTCTGAGCGCTGTACTCAGATTATTGCATGGTGTGCTTTTTCGGTAAAGCTTTTTTGAAATCTGACACAGCGGTTGCATTAAGGAGAAGTTTATCTAAAGTTCCATACATAACACTTGTATTTTCATCAACATTTATGATGTCCTCGATGCTTTTATCATTGGGTTCGTGACAAGAGGCGCATAGCACCCCGAGAATTGGCCTATTGGCCTAGGAGACATAATTTTCTGTTTAATGTTCTGGGTTTATTTTTAAAGTCTTGTTTAGTGTTCTGGGGCCGCATGTGTTGTTCTGGGTCTTACTTATAATGCGTCTTCCCCCAACACAATACTCCCAGAACATTCCTGCTTCATAGACAACAGCGCTAAGGGCAATAAAATAGGGGGGGTGGGGCCATCCTCTTTGAAATGTTCAAACACATCCCCCCCAGTTCAACGAGGTCCCTACACATCAATCATCATGACAACTTCAAAGGAATAAATGCAATATATGCATAAATTAACACACACTCGTAACACGTGACAACAGGAGCAGGATGGACTTATATGGGCATAACCACGTGATAACTTCACGCCAGGATGTCCTGACCGGATGCCCATATTTGGGCATGCACACGTCATCCGGACATAGGGTCATAAATCAAGCGTTCTACACGTGCCGTCTACTGTATTCTCTCTAAGGGGCCTAGCCCGAACCAGCCCCGACCATTATTCCTCCTCCACCAAACTTTACAGTTGGCACTATGCATTCGGGCAGGTAGTGTTCTCCTGGCATCCGCCAAACCCAGATATGTCCGTTGGACTGCCAGATGGTGAAGCGTGATTCATCACTCCAGAGAACGCGTTTCCACTGCTCAAGAGTCCAATAGCGGCGAGCTTTACACCACTCCAGCCGACGCTTGGCATTGTGCATGGTAATCTTAGGCTTGTGTGCAGTTGCTCGGCCATGGAAGAACAGTTCTTGTGCTGACGTTGCTTCCAGAGGCAGTTTGGAACTTGGTAGTGAGTGTTGCAACCGAGGACAGAACATTTTTATGTTTTATTATTTTTATTTTATTTCACCTTTATTTAACCAGGTAGGCCAGTTGAGAACAAGTTCTCATTTACAACTGCGACCTGGCCAAGGTAAAGCAAATCAGTGTGACAAAAACAACAACACAGAGTTACACATGGGATAAACAAACGTACAGTCAAAAACACAATAGAAAAATATATGTACAGTGTGTGCAAATGTAGTAAGGTTAGGGTGGTAAGGCAATAAATAGGCCATAGTGGCGAAATAATTACAATTATAATTAATTATACAATTAATTATAATTATTTAGCATTAACACTGGAATGATACATGTGCAGATGATGATGTGCAAGTAGAGATACTGGGGTGCAAAAGAGCAACAAAAATAAATAACAATATGGGGATGAGATAGTTGGGTGTGCTATTTACAGATGGGCTGTGTACAGGTACAGTGATCAGTAAGCTGCTCTGAGAGCTGATGCTTAAAGTTAGTGAGGGAGATATAAGTCTCCAGCTTCAGGGATTTTTGCAATTCGTTCCAGTCATTGGCAGCAGAGAACTGGAAGGAAAGGCGGCCAAAGCAGATGTTGGCTTTGGGGATGACCAGTGAAATATACCTGCTACGGTTGGGTGTTGCTATGGAGACCAGTGAGCTAAGGCGGGGCTTTACCTAGCAAAGGCTTATAGATGATCTGGAGCAAGTGGGTTTAGCGCCGAATATGAAGCGAGGACCAGCCAACGAGAGCATACAGGTCGCAGTGCTGGGTAGTAAATGGGGCTTTGGTGACAAAACAGATGGCACTGTGATAGACTACATCCAATTTGCTGAGTAGAGTGTTGGTGTCACGCCCTGGCCATAGAGAGGTTTTTATTCTCTATTTTGGTTAGACCAGGGTGTGACACGGGTGGGCATTCTAGTTTCTTTATTTCTATGTTTTCTATTTCTTTGTGTTTGGCCGGGTGTGGTTCTCAATCAGAGGCAGCTGTCTATCGTTGTCTTTGATTGAGAACCATTCTTAGGTAGCCCTTTTTTCCACTTTTCTTGGTGGGAAGTTGACTTTGTTTAGGGCACATAGCCTTTGAGCTTCACGGTTTGTTTTTGTAGTTTTTATTGTTTTTGTTCGGCGTCATTTTGATTAAATAAAGAAAATGTACGCTCACCACGCTGCACCTTGGTCCTCTCCTTTCAACGGCCATGACAGAACTTCCTACCAACAAAGGACCAAGCAGCGTGGCCAGGAGAGGCAGCCCAGTCGGGGTGAACTTGGAGGGGAGCGACGGTAGTGAAGCAGAGACAGTGAAGGAGTTGATGGGGAGATTGGAGGAGAGAGCTATGAGAGAGCTGCTGTGTTGGTGCATGAGGCAGGACATTCGCCCTACGGAGCGTGTCCTCTGTTCGATGTCACCTGGTTTAGCTCTCCATACTCGTCCTGAGGTGCGTGCTAGCCGTCTGGTGAAGACTGTGCCAGCCCCACGCACTAAGCCTCCTGTGCGCCTCCCCAGCCCTGCACGTCTTGTGCCAGCTTGGCGCTCCAGACCTCCAGTGCGCCTCCACAGCCCGGTGAGTCCTGCGCCGGCTCTACGCACGGTTTCCCCAGTTCGCCAGGAGAACCCAGTGCGGCCTGTTCCAGCTCCACGCACGTGCCGGGCTAAAGTGGCCATGCAGCCAAGAGGAGCGGTGCAAGTGCTAAGCACCAGAGCTCCAGTGCTCCCCTACAGCCCGGTTCGACCTGTGCCTGCGCTCTGGAGGTGCCGGGCTAGAGTGGGCATTCAGCCTGGAAGAGTGGTGCCAAGGCTACGCACCAGATCTCCAGTTCTCCCCCACAGCCCGGTTCATCCTGTGCCTCCTCCACGGACCAAGCCTCCAGTAGGTCTCCCCAGCCTGGTGAGTCCGGTGCCTGCTCCACGGGGCCAGTCCGGAGTCTAGCGACGGTCTCCAGTCCGGAGCCTCCAGCGACGGTCTCCAGTCCGGAGCCTCCAGCGACGGTCTCCAGTCCGGAGCCTCCAGCGACGGTCTCCAGTCCGGAGCCTCCAGCGACGATGCCCAGTCCGGAGCCTCCAGCGACGATCCCCGGTCCGTGGCCCCCAGCGACGGCCTCCGGTCCGTGGCCCCCAGCGACGGCCCCCGGTCCGTGGCCCCCAGCGACGGCCTCCGGTCCGGGGCCCGCAACGAGGGTGCCCAGTACGGGGTCGGCGGCGAGGGTCCCCGCACCAGAGGCCCCACCGTAAAGGAAGCCCACCCGGACCCTCCCCTTTAGAGTTAGGTTTTGCGGCCTGAGTCCGCACCTTTGGGGGGGGGGGGGATTACTGTCACACCCTGGCCATAGAGAGGTTTTTATTCTCTATTTTGGTTAGGCCAGGGTGTGACTAGGGTGGGCATTCTAGTGTCTTTATTTCTATGTTTTCTATTTCTTTGTGTTTGGCTGGGTGTGGTTCTCAATCAGAGGCAGCTGTCTATTGTTGTCTCTGATTGAGAACTATACTTAGGTAGCCCTTTTTTCCACTTGTCTTGGTGGGAAGTTGACTTTGTTTAGGGCACATAGCCTTTGAGCTTCACGGTTTGTTTTTGTAGTGTTTATTGTTTTTGTTCGGCGTCATTTTGATTAAATAAAGAAAATGTACGCTCACCACGCTGCACCTTGGTCCTCTCCTTTCAACGGCCGTGACAGTTGGAGGCTATTTTGTAAATGACATCGCCAAAGGCAAGGATCGGTAGGATAGTCAGTTTTATGAGGGTATGTTTGGCAGCATGAGTGAAGGAGGCTTTGTTGCGAAATAGGAAGCCGATTCCAGATTTAATTTTGGATTGGAGATGCTTAATGTTATTCTGGAAGGAGAGTTTACAGTCTAACCAGACACCTAGGTATTTGTAGTTGTCCACATATTCTAAGTCAGAACTGTCCAGTGTAGTGATGCTAGGCAGGCAGGCAGGTGAGGGCAGCACCTTTTACTAGCATTTAAGAGCAGTTGTAGGCCATGGAAGGAGTGTTGTATGGCATTGAAGCTTGTTTGGAGGTTTGTTAACACAGTGTCCGAGGAAGTGCCAGATGTAGTATACAGAATGGTGTCGTCTGCGTAGAGTTGAATCCGAGAATCACCAGCAGCAAGAGCGATATCATTGATATATACATAGAAAAGAGTAGGTCAGCGAATTTAACTCTGTGGCACCCCCATAGAGACTTCCAGAGGTCCGGAAAACAGGCCCTCCGATGTGACACACTGAACTCTGTCTGAGAAGTAGTTGGTGAACCAGGCGAGGCAGTCATTTGAGAAACCACGGCTGTTGAGTCTGCCGATAAGAATGCAGTGATTGACAGAGTTGAAGGCCTTGGCCAGGTCGATGAATATGGCTGCACAGTACTGTCTTTTATTGATGGTGGTTATGATATCGTTTAGGACCTTGAGGGTGGCTGAGGTGCACCCATGACCAGCTCGGAAACCAGATTGCATAGTGGAGAAGGTACGGTGGGATTCGAAATGGTCGGTGATCTGTTTGTTAACTTGGCTTTCAAAGACTTTAGAAAGGCAGGGCAGGATATAGATCTTCAACAGTTTTGGTCTCGAGTGTCTCCCCCTTTGAATAGGGGGATGACCGCTTGGGCAAGTTGCTGCGGGGGGTGCAGAGCTTTTGGCCGGGTAGGGGTAGCCAGGTGGAAAGCATGGCCAGCCGTAGAAAAATGCTTATTGAAATTCTCGATTATAGTAGATTTGTCAGTGGTGACAGTGTTTCCTAGCCTCACGGCAGCTGGGAGGAGGTGCTCTTATTCTCCATGGACTTTACAGTGTCCCAAAACCTTTTTGAAATTAGTGCTACAGGATGCAAATTTCTGTTGAAAAAAGCTAGCCTTAGCTTTCCTAACTGACTGTGTAACTGATTGGTTCCTGACTTCCCTGAAAAGTTGCATATAGCGGGGGCTATTTGATGCTAATGCAGTACGGCACAGGATGTTTTTGTGCTGGTCAAGGGCAGTCAGGTCTGGAGTGACCTAAGGGCTATATCTGTTCTTAGTTCTACATTTTTTGAATGGGGCATGCTTATTTAAGATGGTGAGGAAAGCACTTTAAAAGAACAACCAGGCATCCTCTACTGACGGGATGAGGTCAATATCCTTCCTGGATACCCGGGCCAGTGCTACGCGCTTCAGCACTCGGCGGTCCGAGGTTTTGTGTGTCAGGAAAGGGGATAGATACTGAATGCATTCAACTGAAATGTGTCTTGCGCATTTAACCAAACCCCTCTGAATAAGAGAGGTGAGGGGCTGCCTTAAACAACGTCATCGGGGAGCAGTTGTTGTTGGGGGTTAACTGCCTTGTTCAAGGGTAGAATGGCAGATTTTTACACCTTGCTGGATCTGGGATTCGAACCAACAACCTTGCGGTTACTGGTCCAACGCTCTTAACCGCTAGGCTAGCTGTAGATGGGTGAGGAGAAATGTATTTTTTCATCCATTTAGAGTTGTGGAATATGTCAAGCGGTATGAATATTTTCTGAAGGTACTGTACACATTCTTCAAGGTCATTGTTTTGTTTTGAAAGAAGCATGAATGCATGAAATAACTACATCAAAAAGAGAAACACTTGTATTACATGATGGAGTCTTTGATCAAATTTACCGCAGACTTTTGTCACCCAAGTGCTAACCGAATCAATGCAATTGTTCCCTGCTTTCAACCTATTCTTTTAAGCTGAGGAAAAACACTTACGGGGGATGTAACACACTCTTCTGTTCTGATCCACTTAGCCTGAAAGGATCAAACAGATATCAGAGGGCTTTTAGATACCTCTCCTTTAATTTAGCATTTTAGTAGGGAGAAATCAAAGCCTTGTTTACTTTATTGATTGTTCTTTCAACCATTCAAAGCTAAAGCAAATCCCCTTTTCTGTCTCTCTTGACCAGCTGTACATGCTAAGAGTATAGTGGCCATTCTTCACCTGTTGGTGGCGCTGTCTCAACACTTCAGAGCACCAATCAGACTTCCTGACCACGTGTCCATCCAAGTAGTGGTTCTTATTTGGCTTGAAATATAGTACACATGGATGATATTTGAAATAACCTAAGTATCTGAAGTTGTATGCATATTAGTTACATGTGAAAATAACTTTGCTATACATGCTTATAAATGTGATGAATAATAATGAAATACTCCCACTCTTTAGATACAATTATAGGCCCCTTTAATGCAAGGCAGATTCTCCTGTTTCATTTGGCATTTTGTCTGTCTTTTTTCTCAGAAAAGGAAAGGAATTCTTCAGTCCCGCCAGATTCAGGAGGAGATCACAGGCAATACAGGGTATGTCAGCTCTCAGCTCGGCTCTCAGCTCGCCTCTTTCCTCATTGATAGAACTCGCACTCCTCATTCAGTCTGTTATGTCAGAGATAGAGAGAGGTTTACCTTAGTACACCTTAGTAGTACCTTAGTACGCCACATGATATCATTGCCCCTCCCAAAAACACTATGCCACCTTATTTCCAATATTTAGTACTTATACATTTTCCTCTCTCAAATGCAATCCCTCCTGCAGCCTTTATGAAAGGCTATTTTCTGAAATAACTGCATTCTATTATAGGTGTTCAAGCACAATTGTTTCGCCAGCATCTATGAACACAGTAGACCATTGTATGGACAGGGATGTGTGGTTCCTTGCCAGTGTAGCACAGGCCCAGCTGAGGTTTGGAGCGGTCCGGCAGGCCCAGAGCAGCTGGGGAGATAAGTGGGCGCGCAGTGCTCTCATATTATAGTCATGGTCACAGGGTTGTTATCATACGACCTGGACTGCTGCCCAGCCCTGCCACTGTCATTAGAGATTACACCATGAAGAGAAGGAGCGCTGTGCCTGTGTATGTGTGTGTGTGTCCAAGCCATAGCCTCCTTTGTGTGATAGCTGTTGGGATGTTGCAGCAGCCCCTTGACCCAACATGCCTGGCTCCTCTGACAATACCACAATGGAGACATCCATTTTGTTAAATGTTCACCAAAGTTAACCTATTATGTACTCCATCAACATTACTGTATTCACCACCAACATTCCTGTTTATCTGGTTGACATAAACGTATCAATAGGACTTGTAGAATAGAAGTGTGCTGTTATATAAATGTCATTCAGTTCTTTGTGAGCTGTCCTTGCAGACCAAATGTAGGTTTAGAACTTGTTTTCTTCTCGTTTCCCTCATGGCTTTATCTCGGAGACATGGTAGGTGCTCACTGTTTATTCTCTACTGAGTCACTGTGAACAATGGACATTTTTGGTCTTCAAGGCACAGTTTTCAGTACTTGTCATTGACTACCGTGACATTTTTTGCATCGTTTCTGTGAGTAATGGTATGACTGTTCTCTCCGTCCATTAAGAGCGAGATGCTTTTGACACCCTGTTTGACCATGCTCCAGACAAGCTCAATGTGGTGAAAAAGGTACTGTGTGTTATTTGTTAATACTGTAGCAGTGTTTTATTGTACTGTTGCTATTGTTTTGGCTCTACTCCAGCACATGATACAATGACTGAGGTTAAAGCGCATTCGGTCAGCTTTGATTGTAGGGTATTTTCATCCATATCTGATGAACAGTTATGAAATTACAGCACATTTTGTACATAGTCCCCCCATTTTAGGGAACCAAAAGTATTTGGACAAATTCACTTACAGTTTTGTGTGTATTAAAGTAGTCAAAAGTGTTGTATTTGGTCCCATATTCTTAACTTGTGACTACAAACTTGTTTTAATGCATTTTCAGTTTGTTTTGATTGAGTTTTAGATTATTTAGTGTCCAAAATAAATTAATGGTAAAAAATTCAAATGACACAATACATTATTTACCATTAATTTCTATTGGGCACAAAATAATCTGAAACACAACCAAAACAAACTGCAAATGCATCCAACAAGTTTGTAGAGTCACACATTAAGAATATAGGAACAAATACAAAATGTTTGAATAATTTAAATGTCCAATGCAGACGTTTTTTTCTCTCAATATCAAATCATTTCTGGGTAACATTTAAGTTCCTTACTGTAATTGTTTTCAATTAAAATAGTTACAAATATATAAAAAATAGCTTCTTAGCAAAGAGCAGTTTCTCAAGCAATAATTTTGCTTGGACTGTCTGCAAGTGGTCTGAGTGGGGATGGGGGAATTGAAAATGTTCTGTTATAGGCAGAGAGGTTTGGAACTCTCTTATTGGTCTATTAACTAATTTACCGCATGGTGATGTCACCATGGAAGACCAAATCTTCATCCCAACAAAACAGGCTGAAATGTCTGTCTTTTCAAACAGCTCTTACACTAAATGGGCATTATCATAATTTTCAAAATGTCACAGTATTATTCCAACCTAGTCTGGAAATATATATACAACAAAGGAAAATTACATTTGTGACTGTACTGGGCCTTTAATACACATATAACTGAATTTGTCCAAATACTTTTGGTTCCCTATAATTGGGGGACTATGTACAAAAAGTGCTCTAATTTCCCAATTGAATATACCCTCAATTTAAAGCTGACAGTCTGCACTTTAAGATCGCAGTCTTGTACTATTTTCAAATCCAAAGTGCTGGAGAACAGAGCCATAACATAAACACATGTCACTGTCCAAATACTTCAGGATCTCACTGTAAATGGCTGCTGTTTCCACAGACTCTCATCACCTTTGTGAACAAACACTTGAACAAGCTCAATCTGGAGGTGGCTGAACTGGACACACAGGTACAGTATATGAACTAGAATTATCTAACGAGAATCATACCTCAACTTGTATATTGATAAGAAGAACCATGTTTTAGTTTTTTTCACATGTAGTTTGCTGACGGTGTTTACCTGGTTCTGCTGTTGGGACTGCTGGAGGGCTACTTTGTTCCGCTCTATAATTTCTTCCTGACACCTGAGAACTTTGAGCAAAAGGTATGTTGACATTTACTCTCCATTTTGCTAAATTGTATATGTTCTATGTGTGGTGCACTTTAATGACAGTGAACACACTAGTTTCATACATTTCCAGCAAATTATGATTTTATGGCACTAATTGTTGAAAAATCCATTGGAATAAAACATAATTCAATCATTTGCATCATTGTTAAATTCAAGAGTTATAATCCTTCAAAATGATTTGGTGATATTAGTATTTATCATGTAGATTATTCCTTACTGCCCGACAGACAATGTGCAACCCAAAGCCTCTTGACAGCTATTCTTAGCAGGCTTTCTAAAGGGACTCCCTGTCAAACCTGAGCCTGGGTCCTCTCCTGCAGGCTGTGCTGTGCCAAGCAGAGTGGGCACCCACCCGCAGGCAGCATCTGTAATCTGCTCCTGCACAGGAAATCAATAAGTGGCCAAGAGATTAGCACTAATGCAGAGAGAGGGAGGGGAGCAGGGACAAGGGGTCCTTTCAGAGACAGGCACTATAAAGGAGTGCCCTCTACGCTCCTGAAGGAATCCTCCAATGGTTGATCTTGCTTGATTTCTACACCGCCCTCTCTCTCTCCTGCTCTCCCTATCCCACTCACTCTCTCTCTAGCTCTGTCTCAAGATCTCTCTCTCTCTCTCTCTCTCTCTCTCTCTCTCTCGCTCTCACTCTCACTCTCTCAAGCTTTGGCTGCTAATTACCCTCCATATTTCCTAAATCTCCTTCAACCCCTAGCTGATCTGTTCTAAGAAATACCAGGCGCTGCACTGACACTCAGTACCACACTTTTACATGAACCAACTCAACCAAATAACAACCACATTCTGACTGAAACACCTCCCCCTTCCTCTAATGTTTTAGCTGGTGCAGAGTGAGTGTTTTTTTCAGCTGAAAGGGGGTTATGGGTTTATTGAGCTGATGTTTCCACACCGAGGAACATGTGGCTGGGGAACTGTGATGACTTGTGTGAATTGTATGCATTGTGTGTTCGTTGGAGAGCTGTTTCCTCATACTGTAGCCTACCTTTGCGGGGCTCTTCTGTTGTGTAATGTTGCTGTCATTGTGTTTCTGTCATGCAGGTGTACAACGTGTCCTTCTCCTTTGAGCTGATGCAAGATGGAGGTCTGGAGAGACCCAGACCCAGGCCTGAAGGTAGGTGTTCTCTTTTAGGATGCAATTATATAGTTGCTATGGACAATTATTATGTTTTTTAAATATTTTTTTATTTTTTATTCCGATGCTGAACATTTAGTGCAAAGCCATATGGAGCAATACATATAACTCCTGATAATTCAATGTGTCAGTGTTTTAATTGTATCTGTCTCTAAATAAATTATTTGTTTATGAGAATTCTGTCAGGCGCTAAGCCCTGACAGCAGTATTCTCACATACAACCAAGTCTGGAAGAAGTTTGTCTTTTTGCTCTTTCACTCTACCAATCCATTCAGATAATATCAAATGCCACACTATGTTGAAGTAGAAGCACCACACACCAAGCCCCTTTGTGAATGGGTTTTCTTTTTGGGTTCTGTGTGTGTAATTAATGTGTTTTTTAACCCCTTAGAATTATGTAGTAGTGTGTCTATGACTACATGTTGAAACACACATTCATGTTCAGTGTACTTTTTCATTGGCAGTACGATTTGTCATTCCTGAATCAGAATGCTTTTCTCAGGGTCAAAACACTTCCTTTATGCCATATCCTCCTCGATTTCTATTCGAAAATATGTTTTTAGTGACTGCTATCTGTATGTGTTTATTCATATGTTATTATTTCCCAGATATTGTGAACTGTGACCTCAAGTCCACGCTGAGGGTGCTGTATAATCTCTTCACCAGATACAGAAATGTGGACTGAATATGTGGTGTTGTGGGCACTCATTTTACTGGTAAATATTCAATCGCAATTTTCACAATTGCATGCTTCAAGGGAAGCCTTTTAATTTTGCCAAGAGCACTACGAACCAATCCAAGACATTAAGAATTTATATTATGAAACAACAATTTGATTGTACCAAATACCAAATATTGAAATGTGTACCAGAATACCAGATTGTACCAAATATTGTATGTGCCATAATAATAACTATAAATTGTATGTGCCATTCTTTTACTTGTCTGCAACTACACTAAATATACAGTACCAGTCAAAAGTTAGGACACACCTACTCATTTCAGGGTTTTTCTTTATTTTTACTGTTTTCTACATTGTAGAATAATAGTGAAGACATCAAAACTATGAAATAACACATATGGAATCATGCAGTAACCAAAAAAGTGTTAAACTAATCAAAATATATTTGAGATTCTTCAAAGTAGCCACCCTTTGCCTTGATGACAGCTTTGCGCGCTCTTAGCATTCTCTCAACAAGCTTCATGTGGTAGTCACCTGGAATGCATTTCAATTAACAGGTGTGCCTTGTTAAAAGTTAATTTGTGGAATTTCTTTCCTTAATGCATTTGAGCCAATCAGTTGTGTTGTGACAAGGTAGGGGTGGTATACAGAAGATAGCCCTATTTGGTAAAATACCAAGTCCATATTATGGCAAGAACAGCTCAAATAAGCAAAGAGAAACACCAGTCCATCATTACTATAAGACAGGTCAGTCAATCTGGAAAATGTCAAGAACTTTTAAAGTTTCTTCAAGTGCAGTTGCAAAAACCATCAAGCGCTATGATGAAACTGGCTCTCAGGAAAGGAAGACCCAGAATTACTTCTGCTGCAGGGGATAAGTTCATTAGAGTTAACTGCACCTCAGATTGCAGCCCAAATGAATGCTTCACAGAGTTCAAGTAACAGACACATCTCAACATCAGCTGTTCAGAGGAGACTGTGTGAATCAGGCCTTCGTGGTCAAGTTGCTGCAAAGAAACCACTACTAAAGGACACCAATAATAAGAAGAGCCTTGCTTGGGCCAAGAAACATGAGCAATGGATATTAGACCGGTGGAAATCTGTCCTTTGGTCTGATGAGTCCAAAATTTAGATATTTGGATCCAGCTGCTGTGTTTTTGTGAGATGCAGAGTAGGTGAACGGGTGATCTCTAAATGTGTGGTTCTCACCGTGAAGCATGGAGGAGGGGTGATGGTGTGGGGGTGCTTTGCTGGTGACACTGTTGTGATTTATTTAGAATTCAAGGCACACTTAACCAGCATGGCTACCACAGCATTCTGCAGCGATACGCCATCACATCTGGTTTGTGCTTAGTGGGACTACCTCCAGGCTGTGTGAGGGCTATTTGACCAATAAGGAGAGTGATGGAGTGCTGCATCAGATAACCAGGCATCCACAATCACCTGACCTCAACCCAATTCAGATGGTTTGGGATGAGGAAGGACCACAGAGTCAAGGAAAAGCAGCCAACAAGTGCTCAGCATATGTGGGAACTCCTTCAAGATTGTTGGAAAAGCATTCCAGGTGAAGCTGGTTGAGAGAATGCTAAGACTGTGCAAAGCTGTCATCATTCTTTAAAATGTTATCTTTCAAAAGGTTGATGTAATGATGAACTTGTTTTCATTCACTTACCCTTTTCTACTTTCATTACTTGTTTCCACTGGGCGCCGACGAAGTGGTTGTTGATTAAGGCAGCCCCCCGCACCTCTCTGATTCAGAGGGGTTGGGTTAAATGCGGAAGACACATTTCAGTTGAATGCATTCAGTTGTACAACTGACTAGGTATCCCCTATTCCCTTTCTAATCCTTGATAAGTGCCTTCATTTAAACATACTGTATGCCATTACTAGGAAGACACCACTTAAAGTGCTGACTGATTTTTAATAAGTTATTTTACTTAGTCTCAAATGTTTTTCAGGTATCATACATGATAAAAAAATGTATAACTAAATGAAATTCCTAAATGTTTAAATGTTAAAACACTAATTTTATATACTGAAGCTATCCTTTTGCAGCTGTCTAAAGGTGTGAAAATCTGTCAGGCTTGGGGTTGTGCAAACACCGTGTGTTTGAAATTATATACACTACAATCCATATACACTGTACTTGTCATGCCCTGGCCTTAGTATTCTTTGTTTTCTTTATTATTTTAGTTAGGTCAGGGTGTGACATGGGGTATGTTTGTGTTTTGGGTGTTTATTATGGTAAAGGGGGTGTTGGTTTTAGTGTATGGGTTTGTGTTGAGTGTATTTAGGAAAGTCTATGGTTACCTGATTTGGTTCTCAATCAGAGACAGCTGGTTATTGTTGTCTCTGATTGGGAGCCATATTTAAGGTAGCCATAGGCTTTAGGTGTTTGTGGGAAATTGTCTATGTTTGAACGTTTGTAGCCTGTGTGTGTGTGCACAAAGTTTATAGCTTCACGGTCGTTTGTTTAGTTTATGTATAGTGTTCGTTTCATGTTTTCTCTCTTCTGAATAAAAGAAGATGTTCTTTTCACGCGCTGCGCCTTGGTCCTCACTCTCTTCAGTAGACGATCGTGACAGAATTACCCACCAACGGACCAAGCAGCGTGACAAGCGGCAACAGGAGCAAGGCATCAAGGATTCTTGGACATGGGAGGAGATATTGGAAGGAAAGGGACCTTGGGCACAACCGGGAGAATATCGCCTCGCTCGTGAAGAGCTGGAGGCAGCGAAAGCCGAGAGGAGGCGATATGAGGAGGCAGCACGGAGGCAAGGCTGGAAGCCCGTGAGTACTACCCAAAAATTTCTTGGGGGGGGGGGGGGGGGGGGGGCTAGGAGGTAGTGGGCCGAGGGCAGGTAGGAGACCTGCGCCCACTTCCCAGGCTTACCGTGGAGAGCGAGGGTACGGGCAGACACCGTGTTACGCAGTAGAGCGCACGGTGTCTCCTGTACGTGTGCATAGCCCGGTGCGGGTTATTCCACCTCCCCGCACTGGTAGGGCTAGATTGGGCATTGAGCCAGGTGCCATGAAGCCGGCTCAACGCGTCTGGTCTCCAGTGCGTCTCCTCGGGCCGGCTTACATGGCACCAGCCTTACGCATGGTGTCCCCGGTTCGCCTACATAGCCCGGTGCGGGTTATTCCACCTCCCCGCACTGGTCGGGCGACGGGGAGCATTCAACCAGGTAAGGTTGGGCAGGCTCGATGCTCAAGGGAGCCAGTACGCCTGCACGGTCCGGTATTTCCGGCGCCACCTCCCCGCCCCAGTCCAGTTCCACCAGTGCCTACACCACGCACCAGGCTTCCAGTGTGTCTCCAGAGCCCTGTTCCTCCTCCACGCACTCGTCCAATGGTGCGTGTCTCCAGCCCATTACCACCAGTGCCTACGCCACGCACCAAGCCTCCTGTGCGTCTCCAGAGTCCTGTGCATCCTGTTGCTGCTCCCCGCACTAGCCTTGAAGTGCGTGTCCCCAGCCCGGTACCACCAGTGCCGGCACCACGCACTAGGCCTAATGTGCGTATCCAGGGTCCAGTATGCCCTGTTCCTGCTCCCCGCACTAGCCTTGAAGTGCGTGTCCCCAGCCCGGTACCACCAGTGCCGGCACCACGCACTAGGCCTAATGTGCGTATCCAGGGTCCAGTATGCCCTGTTCCTTCTCCCCGCACTAGCCTGAAGGTGCGTGTCCTTAGCCCGGTGCCTCCAGTTCCGGCACCACGCACCAGGTCTACAGTGCGCCTTATCCGGCCAGAGCCATCCGTCTCTCCAGCGCCATCTGAGCCATCCGTCTCCCCAGCGCCATCTGAGCCATCCGTCTCCCCAGCGCCATCTGAGCCATCCGTCTCCCCAGCGCCATCTGAGCCATCCGTCTCCCCAGCGCCATCTGAGCCATCCGTCTCCCCAGCGCCATCTGAGCCATCCGTCTCCCCAGCGCCATCTGAGCCATCCGTCTGCCCAGTGCCGTCAGAGCCGCCCGTCTGTCCCGAGCCGTCAGAGCCGATCGTCAGTCAGGAGCCGCTAGAGCCATTCGTCAGTCAGGATCTGCCAGAGCCGCCAACCAGACAGGATCTGCCAGAGCCGCCAACCAGACAGGATCTGCCAGAGCCGCCAACCAGACAGGATCTGCCAGAGCCGCCAACCAGACAGGATCTGCCAGAGCCGCCAACCAGACAGGATCTGCCAGAGCCGCCAACCAGACAGGATCTGCCAGAGCCGCCAGCCAGCCATGAGCGTCCAGAGCCGTCAGCCAGCCATGAGCGTCCAGAGCCGTCAGCCAGCCATGAGCGTCCAGAGCCGTCAGCCAGCCATGAGCGTTCAGAGCCGTCAGCCAGCCATGAGCGTCCAGAGCCGTCAGCCAGCCATGAGCGTCCAGAGCCGTCAGCCAGCCATGAGCGTCCAGAGCCGTCAGCCAGCCATGAGCAGCCAGATCCGTCGGCCAGCCATGAGCGGCCAGATCCGTCAGCCAGCCATGAGCGGCCAGATCCGTCAGCCAGCCATGAGCAGCCAGATCCGTCAGCCGGCCATGAGCAGCCAGATCCGTCAGCCAGCCATGAGCAGCCAGATCCGTCAGCCAGCCATGAGCAGCCAGATCCGTCAGCCAGCCATGAGCAGCCAGATCCGTCAGCCAGCCATGAGCAGCCAGATCCGTCAGCCAGCCATGAGCCGTACAGCCAGGATCCGCCAGAGCCGTCCAGCCAGGATCCGTTCCTCAGTCCGGAGCTGCCCCTTAGCCTGGTGCTGCCCCTTATCCTGGTGCTGCCCCTTATCCTGGTACTGCCCCTTATCCTGGTGCTGTCCCTTATCCTGGTGCTGTCCCTTATCCTGGTGCTGCCCCTTATCCTGGTGCTGTCCCTTATCCTGGTGCTGCCCCTTAGTCCGGTACTGCCCCTTAGTCCGGTGCTGCCTCTTAGTCCGGTGCTGCCCCTTATTCCAGTGGGTTTAAGAAAGCGGGTAGTGACTATGGTGGGGTGGGGACCACGACCAGTGCCGGAGCCGCCGCCGTGGATGGACGCCCACCCAGACCCTCCCCTAGACTATGTGCTGGTGCGCCCGGAGTTCGCACCTTAAGGGGGGGGTTATGTCACGCCCTGGCCTTAGTATTCTTTGTTTTCTTTATTATTTTAGTTAGGTCAGGGTGTGACATGGGGTATGTTTGTGTTTTGGGTGTTTATTATGGTAAAGGGGGTGTTGGTTTTAGTGTATGGGTTTGTGTTGAGTGTATGTGTCTAGGATTGTCTATGGTTGAGTGTAGGTGTTTAGGAAAGTCTATGGTTACCTGATTTGGTTCTCAATCAGAGACAGCTGGTTATTGTTGTCTCTGATTGGGAGACATATTTAAGGTAGCCATAGGCTTTAGGTGTTTGTGCGTTAGGTGTTGTATTTGATACGTGTACGTATCTGTTTATTTTCCATTTGTGGAATTGTGCATTTATTTTGAGTAAACTCTGTGGTTTCGCTCAACACCTGTGTCCTGCGTTTGACTCCAAATATTCTCCGCACACAACCCTGACAGTACTTGAATTACTGTAGGTACATTAATAGAGTTAATTTATCCATAGTTTGTATTACTTATCTGTTCATCCTGAAATAAAACAATCAATATGTGGATATTGTGCTGATTGAATGTTATTCCATTACTGTCATAAGAGCGTCTGCTAAATGACTTAAATGTAAATGTAAATGTTACCATAGGTCTCAAACTCATTTCTCCCTCTTCAGAACAGTATATGATATTTTGGAAGGTTTGATTAGAACAGTGTTTGTAGCAGGTCTCAGCCTTCCGGAAAATGTCCTGTCATATATTTCTACAATAGAGCTGAGTGACCTCTACAATACTATTAAAGATTGGTAGCAGGTGGTCGGTTACTGGTTGGGAAACAACAGGAAAAATAGGTTCTTTCTGTATTTTATCATTTGAAGGTTACCCGGTGTACCAATGTATTAGGTCATGTGCCTTTTAGCTATATGATATTTGGATGTCACTGTAAGAAGAGAATACAGCTGTGCTTTTATTTTGTAGTTTTCGCAATATATTTCAGTACACTACCACCCAATAGAGAGAAAAGAGCAGAAAAGAACACCAGAGTAATTGACTGCTCTTGTAAAGATGTCTTGACTCGTGGATGCTAGTGGTTTCCCCGTTAGAGGGCAATTACCCCTCTTGCTCCACATCCCTCTCTGCCTTTATTCCTTCATTACCTGTCCTCACAAGAGAGCTAGTGTTTGTGCATCTGCCTCTCACACCTCACCTCTAGAAACAAGCAGCAGGCATTATAATGTAGAGAGCACAGGAGAGGAGAGCTAAGGGACCATTGGCAGAGATGTAAAGAAAATAATTTGATACCTCGGGCCCCCTTTTTATTTGCATGTGAGGATTGATCATTTATTTTTGGACATGGCTAAACACATCTAGGCTAAACATGATAACGAAATAGACACAATGTCTGCTCCGTTAGGCTGCTTTCGTTATGGGTCATGTGACCTGGCTTCACTCTGTTGGGATTTTCACATGCTCTTAAGAAACCAGGGCCAACATCAAAGGCTGGGGCATTCATCCATAACATTACAGGCAGCCCTGTGCACTATGAATCAGAGAGACGATTGGTGCACAAACATATCCATGTGTTTACGTGTAACGTGACATCAACCTCTTCAAATGTCCCATTTGAAAAGGTCTGCTGCTAACCTGTTATCCTGTAACACAATCCCTGAGATGAACCACAGTCATCCAATGAATGTACATACCCTTCTTTCATCAGACCATTTGTAATACATGAATGTGCAGAGTGAATGCGACTCCATCTAAGTTATAGAAACCGAGTGGGTTATATGATCATTTTAACACAATTAACCTGAACTCCTGCTTAGTTCACTATGAGCTTTAAATGTCGTAAAATCCTGAACCTGCTTGCATTGATAACCGTCATATTTATGTCTCCTCAGATGACCTTCTGGTATAACGACAGTGTAATAATGAATGCAAGTGAATTTATGTTGCCTGGAAGAAATGAGAAATGAAATTATTCTCAATCACTGTAGGGCTCAAATGAAATTTACTGTCCCAGAGGCTCAATTGTCAATGATCTGAAAGCATTTGGATGCTCAAGCATAGCCGCTATCCCTTCCTGTCATTCTATTTACCCCCATCAACACTGCTTTCCTCTGACCACAAGAGGGCGACTGCTCACAAACTGAGATCTAATTTTCCAGATCTTCTCTCAATGACAAATGATGTTCAAATCAAGTAGCCACTTTATGATACTGCAACCATCGGACTGTCACTGGCCAAGGCAGAGAAAAAGGAATTAAGGCAGAGCACCATAACATGTTTATTATACAACAGCATATATCAAGTTCCCCCTATCCAGATGTTATATTCAGTATTTAATTCCCATGATCTATCTGTTCTTCTCAAAACATGGCTTAGTAGAGGTCACATTTAACCCCTGACCTCAGGGTGAAGGGGGGTCAACCTTTGTCAGCAAAAACAATAACCATCAACAGGTTACACACTTATGGACAGGCAAGGGTATCTGTGCTTGAAAATGACACTTTTTAATAATGTTTCTGCTTCTGTAAAAATGTCTCTGCTTGTGCATTATATTTGCAATGCAGCACATTATCCTGTGTGTGTGTGTGTGTGACAGGCATGTGTGTGTATCACTGAGTGATTTAAGAAATGGTGGCTACATTGGCTTCCTGCCAAGGCTAAGGCTGATTTCAAGGTTTTACTGCTAACCTACATAGCATTACATGGACTTGGTTCTACCCATCTCACCATTTGGTCCTGCCGTACATACCTACACGTATGTTATGGTCACAAGACGCAGGCCTCCTTACTGTTCCTGGAGGCAGGGCTTTCCTATAGAGCTTTATTTTTATGGAATGGTCTGCCGATCCATGTGAGAGACGCGGAATCGGTCTCAACCTTTAAGACTTTACTGAAGACATCTCTTCAGTGTAGTCTGGCCCAGGGGAGCGAAGGTGAACGGCAAGGCACAGGAGTGACAAACCCCCCTTACTGAGACACTGGCTTGCTAGTGCTCTCCCATGCCATCCCTAGGAGGGGTGCATCACATCGTGACAGGCATTTTTCGCTATACTCTACTTGAGTGGGTTGATCTTCCTGTGATTGATTGAGTAGTTTGTTTTTACACATGTAATCAAACAAGTGGTTGTATAAACACCCTGTCCATTTATGACCTCGCAGCCTTTTGCAATGGTCAAAACCATGCTTTGTTGAGCAGGTCAGAAGTTGGCTCAGTTGTAGGTGTACAGTTCACTAGCACATACATAGACTTGAAATCACTGGCCACTTTAATAATGGAACACTAGTCCATGCTTCTACACCTGCATTGCTTGCTGTTTGGGGTTTTAGGCTGGGTTTCTGTACACCACTTTTGTCACGTTCTGACCATAGTTCTTGTGTGTTGTGCTTGTTTTAGTGTTGGTCAGGACGTGAGCTGGGTGGGCATTCTATGTTGTGTGTCTTGTTTGTCCGTTTCTATGTTTGGCCTAATATGGTTCTCAATCAGAGGCAGATGTTTTGTGTTGTCTCTGATTGGGAATCATATATAGGTGGCTTGTTTTGTGTTGGAGTTGTGGGTGGTTGTTTCCTGTCTTTGTGTTTTCTATGCACCAGCTAGGACTGTATCGGTTTGCCACATTTTGTTATTTTGTATTTGTAGTGTTCACTGTTTATTCGTTTAATTAAACATGTTGAGCACTGGCTACGCTGCGTGTTGGTCTGATCCCTGTTACACCCCCTCTTCTATTAAAGAGAGGGAAGGCTGCCGTTACAGAACCACCCACCAAACTCGGACCAAGCAGCGTAGCAACAGGCAGCAGCGACAGCAGCAGTACCAGGAGGGATGGACATGGGAGGAAATTCTGGACGGTAAAGGACCCTGGGCAGAGCCAGAGGAGTGTCGCCGCCCCAAAGCGGAGCTGGAGGCAGCAAAAGTGGAGAGGCGGCATTATGAGGCGCTAGCAAGGCAGAGCGGCTGGAAGCCCGAGAGGCTCACCAAAAAAAATCTTGGAGGGGGGGGGGCTAAAGGGGAGTGTGGCGAAGTCAGGTAGGAGACCTGCGCCAACTTCCCGGGCTTACCGTGGAGAGCGAGAGTACGGGCAGACACCGTGTTGTGCGGAAGAGCGCACGGAGTCTCCTGTGCGTGTGCTTAGCCCGGTGCGGTACATTCCAGCTCCACGTATCGGCCGGGCTAGAGTGGGCATCGAGCCAGGTGCCATGAAGCCGGCTCAACACATCTGGTCTCCAGTACGTCTCCTCGGGCCGGTGTACATGGCACCAGCCTTACGTATGGTGTCCCCGGTTCGCCAGCACAGCCCAGTGCGGGGTATTCCACCTCGCCGCACTGGCCTGGCTACGGGGAGCATTAAACCAGTTAAGGTTGGGCAGGCTCGGTGCTTAAGAGCTCCTGTACGCCTTCGCGGTCCGGTATATCCGGCACCACCTTCCCGCCCCAGCCCAGTACCACCAGTGCCTACACCACGCACCAGGCTTCCTGTGCGTCTCCAGAACTCTGTTCCTCCTGCACGCACTCTCCCTATGGTGCGTGTCTCCAGCCCAGTACCTCCAGTGCCGGTACCACGCACCAGGCCTACTGTGCGCCTCAGCAGGTCAGAGTCGGCTGTCTGCCCAGCGCCATCTGAGCCATCCGTCTGCCCAGCGCCATCTGAGCAATCCGTCTGCCCAGCGCCATCTGAGCCATCCGTCTGCCCAGCACCATCTGAGCCGCCTGTCTGTCCCGAGCCGTCAGAGCTGCCCTTCTGTCCCAGTCAGGAGCTGCCAGAGCCGCCAGCCAGTCACTAGCTGCCAGAGCCGCCAGCCAGTCAGGAGCTGCCAGAGCCGCCAGCCAGTCAGGAGCTGCCCTCCAGTCATGAGCTGCCCTCCAGTCATGAGCTGCCCTCCAGTCATGAGCTGCCCTCCAGTCATGAGCTGCCACTCAGTCCGGAGCTGCCACTCAGTCCGGAGCTGCCACTCAGTCCGGAGCTGCCACTCAGTCCGGAGCTGCCACTCAGTCCGGAGCTGCCACTCAGTCCGGAGCTGCCTCTCTGTCCTGAGCTGTCTCCTCAATCTAGGGGGGACCTTTGTGAAGGTTCCTAGACCAGGGTCGGGGGCGAGGGTCGCCAAAGGAGGGGGACAAAGACAATGGTGGAGTGGTGTCCTCGTCCAGCGCCGGAGCCGCCACCGCGGACAGATGCCCACCCAGACCCTCCCCTTGAGTTTTAGGGGGGTGCGTTCGGAGTCCGCACCTCAGGAGGGGGGTACTGTCACGTTCTGACCATAGTTCTTGTGTGTTGTGCTTGTTTTAGTGTTGGTCAGGACGTGAGCTGGGTGGGCATTCTATGTTGTGTGTCTTGTTTGTCCGTTTCTATGTTTGGCCTAATATGGTTCTCAATCAGAGGCAGATGTTTTGTGTTGTCTCTGATTGGGAATCATATATAGGTGGCTTGTTTTGTGTTGGGGATTTGTGGGTAGTTGTTTCCTGTCTTTGTGTTTTCTATGCACCAGCTAGGACTGTATCGGTTTGCCACATTTATTATTTTGTATTTGTTAAGTGTTCACGTTTATCGTTCGTATTAAACATGTTGAGCACTGGCTACGCTGCGTGTTGGTCTGATCCCTGTTACACCCCCTCTTCTAGTGAAGAGAGGGAAGGCTGCCGTTACAACTTTGAGATATCAGCTGATGTAAGAAGGGCTTTATAAATACATTTGATTTGATTTGATTTAATAATGTTTACATATTTTGCATTACTCATCTCATATGTATATACTGTATTCTATCCTATTCTACTGTATCTTAGTTTATGCCGCTCTGACATTGCTCACCCAAATATTTATATATTCTTAATTCCATTCCTTTACTTTAGATTTGTGTGTATTGGGTGTTTTGTTGTGAAATTGTTAGATATTACTTGTTAGATATTACTGCACTGTCGGAGCTAGAAACACAAGCATTTCGGTACACCCGCAATAACATCTGCTAAACACGTGCATGTGAGATATAATATTTGATTTGAGATGATGCAGGGGGGAAGATTATAGTGACACAAACAAACATGCCATGATAATAACAATGCAGGTGCATTGCTAGGCAACTTGAAAATCAACTTGGACAGGAACATTATCTCTTAGGCTACATAATAAATTCCAACAGCCAGGTTTTCTTTTTACTAAATATGTTTGGAAAGACATTTATCTGATTGATAATATATTGTCAACCAACAATCTTATTAGTTGGTGGATCATTCCTGGAATCTAAGTGGTATTTTTTTTCTAAACAGAAAAATCACAGATTGATCGTATATACTATAATATGCTCACAGATTTTTTACGTTTCTTTGAAGGGAGTTTGGGTGCAGTACTGTTTTGTTAAAAGTACAGTCCCTCCCACCCGTATAGCTCAGTGGCATCAGAGTTTATGATGACGCCACTCTCGCCCCGCCCCACAAACTCCATCTTTGCGTTAATTTCATTCCTGCTCTCATTCCGGGCATACTTCGCATCTCTAGATGCGCAGTGAATTTTACACACTTCAGCCGGCTGGTCTGAAGAAAAAAATCCTTGGCAGTTCTGAAAACAACATCTCAGCCCTTATACCAAAACCGAAATACAGCGAAAATTGTTACAATTAACCATAATAGAGGTGTTTAAGGTAAGTTTGCTACTACTTTTTACGAAAAGTTATTGTGGTGCGTTTGTATAGTAGACTACTGTAAGATCAAAAGTGGTCAGATTTAATTGGAAAATAAATATTGAAGGTTGATTACTATATCACAAATATTTATCTTATTTATGTAATAGAATTAAGCCACTTGTGAAATAAATTGTAGAAACTATGCGAGCGTGCCAGCTCTCCTACGTCGGAGTGCTGTGCCTTTCACTTTGTCCATAGACGTCGTCCGACATTGCATGAACATCTTTGACATTTTTTTAATTTTTCCTGAAGAAAATGTTGGATATTGCAACAGTGTATCCACCAAGTACTGTAGAACACATATGGTTTACTTTACATGCGTCTAAGTTATTATCTTTGTGTTTTTCCCCGTACAGGCAGGGAGTTGCCGTCAGAGATATTTTGCTTTCTGTGCGCAACAAAGCATACGAGTCAGAAGGACTTGTTGCATCCTCGGGTTTTCATTTGGCCCTTTGATAACTGTAAGTACTGTAAGAATATACATTGTATTCTTCAAATATACAATTTCGTTGATATAAATATTGTATCTCTATCAGTAACTTGGTGCGTGTGGAATAATGTTGGGTATGATATTTACACCCGAATGACTTTTCCTTTAAAGTTAGTTTTACATTTCCCATATAAATAAACATACTTTTTTCATTATTTTAACTATCTGGTGTATTATGTGTGAATGAGAAAGTTTATACAGAGCAGCCTTTGTAAATGATTCACTTGTGTAATACTGCACCTTACTACCCTCCTGTGATTTCATTAATCTGGGCAAGAAACTAGACGCTTGAACATCATCTTAAAACTGAAAATATTTTTGTAATTTGGTTTATCAGTGCTGTGATTAAATGCAATGAAATACTGCATTAATCACCATTCTCTCATCAGAGAAAATATGCCAGCAATTAATCCATGAACCCATGGATTAGAAGTTGGTTTTGATCATGCTTAATCAAATGTTAATAACCTGCTTTCTGAAGTTACATTTGAATTCTAATACTTTTTTGGGCACAATGTGAAACATCTCATCTCATTTAGATAATTGGGTATTTGTTTCCAGCGTGATGTGTTATGAAACAGTTTTTCAATCAGACCATTGGTATGTCACTAAAGTTAATGTGATTATCACTTTCCAAAAGTAGACTTTATTAGTTGTTACATTTAAAATAAAGCTTGAAATAAATATTTTGTCTAGCCAAGAGGGACATCGAAGATTAAACCTCTTCTGAAATCAGAGAGATGGTGGCAGGTGCAAAACTATTTATTTCTGGGAGTAGAGGACTGTGTGGAAATTGGACAAGGGGAGGAAGGAATGGAAAGGGGTATTTTATTGTCTTTGTTGTGTTTAGGCTGTGAGTGTATGGAGCTGTTGAATCACCATGGGCAAACCATCCTATTCTCCAGTCCGTTGACATCTGGTTTCAGTACTTCATGCACCTGTAGAGGGGGAAAAAATGCAAATCCTGACATTTGCGCTTACCCCTCCGCGCAGTGGAAATGGGGACTAACGACCATTTGTTTGGCTGCCTCACTGTCTAGGCCAGCCTATTGTTATACCAGAAACAGGCGGTAGTGGTTGAAGCACCATATGGCTCCTGTGTGCCTAGTCAGTGCTATCTGTTCATTTAGCTTATCAATGGCATTACAATATGGTTGATTTTTAAGTTGCCAGCTATTTTTGCTTCTTTGTACAGGGAAAAGCAGTCTCCACAGCCTTAGAAACAGGGCTGGATTAATGCAGGGTCTTACCGGGCTGAAGCTCCTGGGCCAGTGGGGGGCCTAAGAGGGAGCAAAAAATACATTAAGGAAATATATACAGTATATATTATATATGTAGTGTGTGTGCGTATCAAATCAAATCAAATTTTATTAGTCACATACACATGGTTAGCAGATGTTAATGCGAGTGTAGCGAAATGCTTGTGCTTCTAGTTCCGACAATGCAGTAATAACCAACAAGTAATCTAACCTAACAATTCCACAACTACTACCTTACACACACACACAAGTGTAAAGGGATAAAGAATATGTACATAAAGATATATGAATGAGTGGTGGTACAGAACGGCATGGCAGATGCAGTAGATGGTATAGAGTACGGTATATACATATGAGATGAGTACTGTAGGGTATGTAAACATAAAGTGGCATAGTTTAGTGGCTAGTGGTACATGTATTACATAAAGATGGCAAGATGCAGTAGATGATATAGAGTACAGTATATACATATGAGATGGGTAATGTAGGGTATGTAAACATTATATTAAGTGGCATTGTTTAAAGTGGCTAGTGGTACATTTTTACATAATTTCCATCAATTCCCATTTTTAAAGTGGCTGGAGTTGAGTCAGTATGTTGGCAGCGGCCGCTAAATGTTAGTGGTGGCTGTTTAACAGTCTGATGGCCTTGAGATAGAAGCTGTTTTTCAGTCTCTCGGTCCCTGCTTTGATGCACCTGTACTGACCTCGCCTTCTGGATGATAGCGGGGTGAACAGGCAGTGGCTTGGGTGGTTGTTGTCCTTGATGATCTTTATGGCCTTCCTGTGACATCGGGTGGTGTAGGTGTCCTGGAGGGCAGGTAGTTTGCCCCTGGTGATGCGTTCTGCAGACCTCACTACCCTCTGGAGAGCCTTACGGTTGTGGGCGGAGCAGTTGCCGTACCAGGCGGTGATACAGCCCGACAGGATGCTCTCGATTGTGCATCTGTAGAAGTTTGTGAGTGCTTTTGGTGACAAGCCGAATTTCTTCAGCCTCCTGAGGTTGAAGAGGCGCTGCTGCGCCTTCTTCACAACGCTGTCTGTGTGGGTGGACCAATTCAGTTTGTCCGTGATGTGTACACCGAGGAACTTAAAACTTTCCACCTTCTCCACTACTGACCCGTCGATGTGGATAGGGGGGTGCTCCCTCTGCTGTTTCCTGAAGTCCACAATCATCTCCTTTGTTTTGTTGACGTTGAGTGTGAGGTTATTTTCCTGACACCACACTCCGAGGGCCCTCACCTCCTCCCTGTAGGCCGTCTCGTCGTTGTTGGTAATCAAGCCTACCACTGTAGTGTCATCCGCAAACTTGATGATTGAGTTGGAGGCGTGCATGGCCACGCAGTCGTGGGTGAACAGGGAGTACAGGAGAGGGCTCAGAACGCACCCTTGTGGGGCCCCAGTGTTGAGGATCAGCGGGGTGGAGATGTTGTTACCTACCCTCACCACCTGGGGGCGGCCCGTCAGGAAGTCCAGGACCCAGTTGCACAGGGCGGGGTCGAGACCCAGGGTCTCGAGCTTGATGACGAGTTTGGAGGGTACTATGGTGTTAAATGCTGAGCTGTAATCGATGAACAGCATTCTCACATGGGTATTCCTCTTGTCCAGATGGGTTAGGGCAGTGTGCAGTGTGGTTGCGATTGCGTCGTCTGTGGACCTATTGGGTCGGTAAGCAAATTGGAGTGGGTCTAGGGTGTCCGGTAGGGTGGAGGTGATATGGTCCTTGACTAGTCTCTCAAAGCACTTCATGATGACGGAAGTGAGTGCTACGGGGCGGTAGTCGTTTAGCTCAGTTACCTTAGCTTTCTTGGGAACAGGAACAATGGTGGCCCTCTTGAAGCATGTGGGAACAGCAGACTGGGATAAGGATTGATTGAATATGTCCGTAAACACACCAGCCAGCTGGTCTGCGCATGCTCTGAGGACGCGGCTGGGAATGCCGTCTGGGCCTGCAGCCTTGCGAGGGTTAACACGTTTAAATGTTTTACTCACCTCGGCTGCAGTGAAGGAGAGCCCGCAGGTTTTGGTAGGGGGCCGTGTCAGTGGCACTGTATTGTCCTCAAAGCGGGCAAAAAAGTTGTTTAGCCTGTCTGGGAGCAAGACATCCTGGTCCGCGACGGGGCTGGTTTTCTTTTTGTAATCCGTGATTGACTGTAGACCCTGCCACATACCTCTTGTGTCTGAGCTGTTGAATTGCGACTCGATTTTGTCTCTGTACTGGGACTTAGCCTGTTTGATTGCCTTGCGGAGAGAATAGCTACACTGTTTGTATTCGGTCATGCTTCCGGTCACCTTGCCCTGGTTAAAAGCAGTGGTTCGCGCTTTCAGTTTCACGCGAATGCTGCCGTCAATCCACGGTTTCTGGTTTGGGAATGTTTTTATCGTTGCTGTGGGTACGACATCGTCAATGCACTTCCTAATGAACTCGCTCACCGAATCAGCATATTCGTCAATATTGTTGTTGGACGCGATGCGGAACATATTCCAATCCGCGTGATCGAAGCAGTCTTGAAGCGTGGATTCAGATTGGTCGGACCAGCGTTGAACAGACCTGAGCGCGGGAGCTTGTTGTTTGAGTTTCTGTTTGTAGGCTGGAATCAACAAAATGGAGTCGTGGTCAGCTTTTCCGAAAGGGGGGCGGGGGAGGGCCTTATATGCGTCGCGGAAATTAGTATAACAATGATCTAGGGTTTTTCCAGCCCTGGTAGCACAATCGATATGCTGATAGAATTTAGGGAGTTTTGTTTTTAGATTAGCCTTGTTAAAATCCCCAGCTACGATGAATGCAGCCTCAGGGTGTGTGGTTTCCAGTTTACAAAGAGTCAGATAAAGTTCGTTCAGGGCCATCGATGTGTCTGCTTGGGGGGGAATATATACGGCTGTGATTATGATTGAAGAGAATTCCCTTGGTAGATAATGCGGTCGACATTTGATTGTGAGGAGTTCTAGATCAGGTGAACAGAATGACTTGAGTTCCTGTGTGTTGTTATGATGATCACACCACTTCTCGTTAATCATAAGGCATACCCCCCCGCCCCTCTTCTTACCGGAAAGATGTTTGTTTCTGTCGGCGCGATGCATGAAGAAACCAGCTGGCTGCACCGACTCCGTTAGCGTCCCTTGAGTTAGCCATGTTTCCGTGAAGCAGAGCACGTTGCAATCCCTGATGTCTCTCTGGAATGCTACCCGTGCTCGGATTTCATCAACCTTATTGTCAAGAGACTGGACATTGGCGAGTAGTATGCTAGGGAGTGGAGCGCGATGTGCCCGTCTCCGAAGCCTGACCACGAGACCGCCTCGTTTGCCCCTTTTTCGGCGTCGCACAGGGTCGCCGGCTGGGATCAGATCCATTGTATTGGGTGGAAGGCAAAACACTGGATCCGTTTCGGGAAAGTCATATTCCTGGTAGGAACGATGATGAGTTGACGTTAATCGTATATTCAGTAGTTCCTCCCGACTGTATGTAATGAAACCTAAGATTACCTGGGGTACCGATGTAAGAAATAACACATAAAAAAACAAAAAACTGCATATTTTCCAAGGAACGCGAAGCGAGGCGGCCATCTCTTTTCGGCGCCGGAAGTAAATCCGTATGGGTATGTATGTGTGTATATATACAGTTGAAGTCGGAAGTTTACATACACATGTTTTTCAACCACTCCACAAATTTCTTGTTAACAAACTGTAGTTTTGGCAAGTCAGTTAGGACATCTACTTTGTGCATGACACAAGTAATTTTCCCAACAATTGTTTAAAGAAAGATTATTTCACTTATAACTCACTGTATCACAATTCCAGTGGGTCAGAAGTTTACATACACTAAGTTGACTGTGCCTTTAAACAGCTTGGAAAATTCCAGAAAATTATGTCATGGCTTCGAAGCTTCTGATAGGCTAATTGACATAATTTGAGTCAATTGGAGGTTTACCTGTGGATGTATTTCAAGGTCTACCTTCAAACTCAGTGCCTCTTTGCTTGACATCATGGGAAAATCAAAATAAATCAGCCAAGACCTCAGAAAAAAAATTGTAGACCTTCACAAGTCTGGTTCATCCTTGGGAGAAATTTCCAAACGCCTGAAGGTACCACGTTCATCTGTACAAACAATAGTACGCAAGTATTAACACCATGGGACCACGCAGCTGGCATACCACTCAGGAAGGAGACACGTTCTGTCTCCTAGAGATGAACGTACTTTGGTGCGAAAAGTGCAAATCAATCCCAGAACAACAGCAAAGGACCTTGTGAAGATGCTGGAGGAAACGGGTACAAAAATATCTATATCCACAGTAAAACGAGTCCTACATCGACATAACCTGAAAGGCCGCTCAGCAAGGAAAAAGCCACTGCTCCAAAACCACCATAAAAAAGCCAGACTACGGTTTGCAGTTGCACATGGGGAAAAATATCATACTTTTTGGAGAAATGTCCTCTGGTCTGATGAAACAAAAACAGAACTGTTTGGCCATAATGGCCATCGTCATGTTTGGAGGAAAAGGTGGAGACTTGCAAGCCAAAGAACACCATCCCAACCATGAAGCACGGTGGCAGCATCATGTTGTGGGGGTGCTTTGCTGCAGGAGGGACTGGTGCACTTCACAAAATAGATGGCATCAACTTCACAAAATAGATGGCATCATGAGGCAGGAAAATTATGTGGATATATTGAAGCAACATCTCAAGACATCAGTGAGCAAGTTAAAGCTTGGTCGCAAATGGGTCTTCCAAATGGACTATGACCACAAACATACTTCCAAAGTTGTGGCAAAATGGCTTAAGGACAACAAAGTCAAGGTATTAGACTGGCTATCACAAAGCCCTGACCTCAATCCCATAGAAAATTTGTGGGGAGAACTGAAAAAGTGTGTGCGAGTAAGGAGGCTTACAAACCTGATTCAGTTACACCAGCTCTGTCAGGAGGAATAGGCCAAAATTCACCCAACTTACTGTGGGAAGCTTGTGGAAGGCTACCCAAAACGTTTGATCCAAGTTAAACAATTTAAAGGCAATGCTACCAACAATTCTAATTGAGTGTATGACCCACTGGGAATGTGATGAAAGAAATAAAAGCTGAAATATATAATTCTCTCTACTATTATTCTGACATTTCACATTTTTTAAGTAAAGTGGTGATCCTAACTGACCTAAGACAGGGAATGTTTACTCGGATTAAACGTCAGGAATTGTGAAAAACTGAGTTTAAATGTACTTGGCTAAGGTGTATGTAAACTTCTGACTTTGTATGTGTATATATATATATATATATATATATATATATATATATATAATACATGTTTTTATGCAACTGCCAACCACAGGAGGATTCAGGAGTCCGCTCTCAATGAGGTATAAACAGCCTGCTGCTGCCATTCTGCTATTCGTCAGATGGGGGGAGGAGACGTGGTAGGGGGTACACGTGGATAAATCGGGGCCCCTGCCTTGATTGGATAACTGAGTAATAAAACAATTAAAATACTCTGCATAATAAGTAAAATGTGACTGGTAAATTGTGTGAGTCAAGGGCTGGGCAAAAAATATAAAACATTCCAATTTCTTATCCAACAGCAGGAGCCCACTCTCAATGTTCAAAATACACCAGAGAGCATTATTTTGCCACAGAGGATCAATACATTCTAAAAAATAACTGTGGATTAAATTTGATCACAAGCACATACAGGTAACTGCCAAAATACAGGACACACCAACATAGTATCTTAAAAGGGTCTTTGGCCTCCAAGACCTGCCAGAACATCTTCAATGCACCGTGGCATAGATTCTACAAGTGGACCTAAACCATGCCAGGAAAATGCACCCCACACCATAACATGTTATTTGTATCCCTCATTTACTCAAATATTTCCTTTTATTTAGGCACTTACCAGTTGGTTGCCTACAGTTGGGAAGGCCCTCTGGTGCCAAATGTACAGCTTTTTGCAGTAGTGGTCATAGACATATAATCCATAGAAGGGTTTTAGAACCTCTTACCCTGGCAGTTAGACTATTAAACTCATGGATACACTAGCAATGGCTGGCAGTTCTGACTTGAATGGGAACTGCCATGTATGGATTATATTTATATGGTTGGTTCCGGCTGTCTGTTTGCCTTTTACAAATTTCAAAATACAATTGCGGGAGAAACGTACTGTTTTTGCCTACTGAAAAGAGAAGACCAATCTGTCTGTACAACCAATAGATACACTACCGTTCAAAAGTTTGGGGTCACTTAGAAATGTCCTTGTTTTTGAAAGAAAAACACATTTTTTGTCCATTAAAATAACATCAAATTGATCAGAAATACAGTGTAGACATTGTTAATGTTGTAAGCCATAGGCTACTACTCACGGTGATGGCCGACGCGCTCCTATTGGCAATAGCCTATCTCAAGATGAGCTATGTTGAAAAACAACATTGTTAAGATATTTTTTTACGTAGAATTGCATGAAATGTGTTTTTTTAAGGGGCACTTTTTTTATGAACCCTTCTAACAAATGTTCCTAAAACGCCTCTGCTCAACTCTAGCCTATGCCTCTGCTCAACTCTAGCCTATGCCTCTGCTCAACTCTAGCCTATGCCTCTGCTCAACTCTAGCCTACGCCTCTGCTCAACTCTAGCCTACGCCTCTGCTCAACTCTAGCCTATGCCTCTGCTCAACTCTAGCCTACGCCTCTGCTCAACTCTAGCCTATGCCTCTGCTCAACTCTAGCCTACGCCTCTGCTCAACTCTAGCCTATGCCTCTGCTCAACTCTAGCCTATGCCTCTGCTCAACTCTAGCCTATGCCTCTGCTCAACTCTAGCCCACGCCTCTGCTCAACTCTAGCCTATGCCTCTGCTCAACTCTAGCCTATGCCTCTGCTCAACTCTAGCCTATGCCTCTGCTCAACTCTAGCCTATGCCTCTGCTCAACTCTAGCCTACGCCTCTGCTCAACTCTAGCCTACGCCTCTGCTCAACTCTAGCCTACGCCTCTGCTCAACTCTAGCCTACGCCTCTGCTCAACTCTAGCCTACGCCTCTGCTCAACTCTAGCCTACGCCTCTGCTCAACTCTAGCCTACGCCTCTGCTCAACTCTAGCCTACGCCTCTGCTCAACTCTAGCCTACGCCTCTGCTCAACTCTAGCCTACGCCTCTGCTCAACTCTAGCCTACGCCTCTGCTCAACTCTAGCCTACGCCTCTGCTCAACTCTAGCCTACGCCTCTGCTCAACTCTAGCCTATGCCTCTGCTCAACTCTAGCCTATGCCTCTGCTCAACTCTAGCCTATGCCTCTGCTCAACTCTAGCCTATGCCTCTGCTCAACTCTAGCCTATGCCTCTGCTCAACTCTAGCCTACGCCTCTGCTCAACTCTAGCCTATGCCTCTGCTCAACTCTAGCATATGCCTCTGCTCAACTCTAGCCTACGCCTCTGCTCAACTCTAGCCTACGCCTCTGCTCAACTCTAGCCTACGCCTCTGCTCAACTCTAGCCTATGCCTCTGCTCAACTCTAGCCTATGCCTCTGCTCAACTCTAGCCTATGCCTCTGCTCAACTCTAGCCTATGCCTCTGCTCAACTCTAGCCTATGCCTCTGCTCAACTCTAGCCTATGCCTCTGCTCAACTCTAGCCTATGCCTCTGCTCAACTCTAGCCTATGCCTCTGCTCAACTCTAGCCTATGCCACATAGCAAATGTTATTATGGCTTTATTATAAAGGGCTTTTTCTTCAACAGTCTCGTCAGTGTTATGAAACAGGTGAACAGGTGATTCACCTTCTTAGTGGGGGAAGGATGCACTGCTGTGTGAAATAAGAATCTCACGATTTCATCTGATTGCAAATGGGCATCCCTCTGCTATTCTAAAGTCTTAAATGGCCATTTTAAACATTTTTAGAAGTCATGGAAACTAAATTAGGTGTCAGTGTTAACGATGTGCCATTCGGTCCCTCTGTCCTTTCCTCGTCTTATTCTCAGAGTAGTGAAAATTAATGCTGAGAGAGTGCCTGAGAAAGATAGGTCTCATTTCTCTGGCCTGATAAGATGCCTTGTTATGTGATACTTGCAGGAAATAAAATGTGTGGTGGCCACAGAGGAAGGATGTATTTTGGGAGGGAGAGACAATTCAACAGAAAGTAAATAGAGTGTAAAAGAGAAGAGAGAAAATTAATATGAAATAAACATTTGGGAGCAGGTTTGTTAGAGCAACAATGCGTGGTGCACTGGGCTGGTGTGTTGCAGTGCTAGTGCAGGGGCATGGGGACAGGCTTTGTTTGGAGAGCAGGGGTACAATGGGCGTCCTCCGGGGACCTGGCTGCAGGAGGGCCGGCCACTCTAAGCGCTTGTTCCCCGGGCCTCCCTCCGTGCCCTGAGGTATACCCTGTGTCACAAAGGGAGAGTTTCAGCACAGTCTGATGCACTGCACTTTGAGCTCCACAAGGTACATGGTGGGTGCCACCTAAAAACATACAGCTGAGAATCTGCTCCAGCGCTAGCTGCAGCTGCAGGGAACCTCTGCCTGCCAGCTTCTTCTGGCTGCACTTTGGCCCTGTACAGCAACCCTGAGACCACTGTAACTGTAGGGTTAGGACACACCAAACCACAGGGTTAGAAGGGTAAGGACAGACGAGGGTGCTTTCATTATCATCAGTATCAACACCCCTCACAACAAAAAGTAACACAATAAAATAACAATAACAAGGCTATATACAGAGGGTACCAGTACTGAGTCAGTGTGCAGGGGTACAGGTTAGTCGAGGTCATGTGTACATGTAGGTAGAGGTAAAGTGACTATGCATAGATAATAAACAGCAAGTAGCAGCCGTGTAAAAACAAAGAGGGGGGGGGGGTCAATATAAATAGTCCGGGGGGCCATTTGATTAATTGTTCAGCAGTCTTATGGCTTGGGGGGTAGAAGCTGTTAAGGATCCTTTTGGTCCTAAAGTTGCCGCTCCGGTACCGCTTGGCGCTCCTGTTTTTGGGTCTTCCTCTGTCACCACCTAGTATATAGGTCCTGGATATCAGGAAGCTTTGCTCAAATGATGTACTGGGCCATACGTACTACCCTCTGTAGCGCCTTACGGTCAGATGCCGAGCAGTTGCCATACCAGGCAGTGATGCAACCGGTCAGGATGCTCTCGATAATGCAGCTGTAGAACTTTTTGAGGATCTGGGGACCCATGCCAAATCTTCTCAGTCTCCTGAGGGGATTAAAGTGTTGTACCCTCTTCACGACTGTCATGGTGTGTTTGGACCATGATAGTTCATTGGTGATGTGAACACCAAGGAACTTGAAACTCTCGACCTGTTCGGCCCGCCGTTTTTTGTAGTCCACGATCAGCTCCTTTGTCTTGCTCACATTGAGGGAGAGTTGTTGTCCTGGCACCACACTGCCAGGTCTCTGACCTCCTCCCTATAGTCTCATTGTTGTCGGTGATCAGGTCTACCACTGTTGTGTCATCAGCAAACTTAATGATGGTGTTGGAGTCGTGCTTGGCTAAGCAGTTGTGGGTGAACAGGGAGTACAGGATGGTACTAACTACGTACCCCTGAGGGTTGAGGATCAGCGTGGCAGGTGTATTGCTACCTACCCGTACCACCTGGGGGCGGCTCGTCAGGAAGTCCAGGATCCAGTAGCAGAGGGAGGTGTTTAGTCCCAGGGTCCTTAGCTTAGTGATGAGCTTTGTGGGCACTATGGTGTTAAACGCCAAGCTGTAGTCAAATCAAATGTATTTATATATCCCTTCTTACATCAGCTGATATCTCAAAGTGCTGTACAGAAACCCAGCCTAAAACCCCAAACAGCAAGCAATGCAGATGTAGAAGCACAGTGGCTAGGAAAAACTCCCTAGAAAGGCCAAAACCTAGGAAGAAACCTAGAGAGGAACCAGGCTCTGAGGGGTGGCCAGTCCTCTTCTGGCTGTGCCGGGTGGAGATTATAACAGAACATGGCCAAGATGTTCAAACGTTCATAGATGACCAGCAGGGTCAGATAATAATAATCCCAGTGGTTGTAGAGGGTGCAACAGGTCAGCACCTCAGGAGTAAATGTCAGTTGGCTTTTCATAGCCGATCATTCAGAGTTAGAGACAGCAGGTGCGATAGAGAGAGAGTCCAAAACAGCAGGTCCGGGACAAGGTAGCACGTCCAGTGAACAGGTCAGGGTTCCATAGCCACAGGCAGAACAGTTGAAGCTGGAGCAGCAGCACGACCAGGAGGACTGGGGACAGCAAGGAGTCATCAGGCCAAGTAGTCCTGAGGCGTGGTCTTAGGGCTCAGGTGCTCTGAGAGAAGATAGATAGATAGAGAGAGAGAATTAGAGGGAGCATACTTAAATTCACACAGGACACCAGATAAGACAGGAGAAATACTCCACATATAACAGACTGACCCTAGCCCCCCGACACATAAACTATTGCAGCATACATACAGGAGGGATCGGGATACACTGGTTCCGTCCGACGATACCCCCGGACAGGGCCAACTAGGCAGGATATAATCCCACCCACTTTTCCAAAGCACAGCCCCCACACCACTAGAGGGATATCTTCAACCACCAACCTACTACCCTAAGACAAGGCTGAGTATAGCCCATGAAGATCTCCCCCACGGCACGAACTCGAGGGGGGCGCCAACCCGGACAGGAAGATCTCGTCAGTGACTCAACCCACTCAAGTGACGCACCCCTCCTAGGGACGGCATGGAAGAGCACCAGTAAGCCAGTGACTCAGGCCCGTAATAGGGTTAGAGGCAGAGAATCCCAGTGGAGAGAGAGTGATAGATCCTGTTAGCTGTTTAGCCTACAGATGATAGGGACCCACGAACCATGTGTCATGAGAGCAATATGCTAACCATCCGTCAATGCATGAGTCAGAGCATGAAGCTAAAACAAACAGTTTTTGACCTGTTCTGAAATGGGAAATCCAGGCTTCAACTACTTCCTTTCCATCGACTGAGTACAGTACAGTAGTATTGACAACATGTACTGCTTATACCACAAGTAAAGAAAAATACCTTATTATAGCAGATACATTGAGGACAATTTTTGGTTCCTGCAGTGGTATTGGCACTATGCTACTATTTTACTGTACTGCAACGTTGGTTAAGTACTGACAGTTATGATACACAGGAATATGGTATCAGACTATTTCAGTGGATATCTAAGCTCTTTTGACAAATTTACTTTACAAGAGGTCAGATGTAGTCTAAAAGAAAAGAAGCCCCCATCACTCTATGTTGCACTTCTTTCGGTTAATAAAAGGTGTCTTTGACTATTTAAATATATTGGGTTTGTACTTTTCATTATGCGGCGCTGAAAAGGTCTATTTGTTGCGTCCTGAGCACCGTTACTGTTATCTAACGGATGTTGTATCAGTGTTTAGCCCAGGGACACACCGGGTTCACAGCCCTCTTTGAAACCACGTGCTCCTAACCCTGCGGAGTGTCAAGGAAGGATCCTACTCAAACACTCAGCAGGCTGCTCTGGAGTTCACACTTCTTGGAGCATGTTGATATTACTCCAACCTCCAGGCCTGTCTTTCCTGGTAGAGCCTATTCAGTCAAATGTATAAAGCCCTATTGCTGAGGGTGACGCCCCAGGAAGATGACACCTAATAGAGGGCTTTGACTCAACGATATAGCTGCCTGAAGAACAATAGGAGTTGTGCTTATATGAAACCCAGCAGTAACACAATACCTGGAGGAAGTAGGCCTGCTCACAGATCTATGGACAATACATGGGGGAAGCAGAGTCTGCTTTAAGGTCCATTTAAATCAACCAGATTCGATCCAGACACCCCTAGACCCAATTCAGAGGAATGCCCCCACCCAATGACCCAACTAGCAATTTAGAGCAGTCCGACATTATTGGATTTTCCCCAAACATAACACTTTGTATTCAGGACCAAAAATGAATTGCTTTGCCAATTTTTTTGCAGTATTGCTTTAGTGCCTTTTTGCAAACAAGGATATATGTTTTGTAAAATGTTTTTTTCTTCTGTACAGGCTTCCTTTTTTCACTCTGTCAATTGAGTTAGTATTGTGGAGTAACTACAATGTTGTTGATCCATCCTCAGTTCTCCTATAACAGCCATTAACTGTTTTAAAGTCACCATTGGCCTCATGGTGAAATCCCTGAGTTGTTTCCTTCCTCTCCCCCAAATGAGTTAGGAAGGACGCCTGTATCTTTGTAGTGACTGTGTCACGTTCCTGACCTGTTTTCTGTTGTTTTTGTATGTGTTAGTCGGTCAGGGCGTGAGTGTGGGTAGGCATTCTATGTTATGTGTTTCTATGTTGGTTAATGGGTGACCTGATATGGTTCTCAATTAGAGGCAGGTGGTTTTCATCTCCTCTGATTGAGAATCATATTAAGGTAGGTGGTTTCACATTGTTTGTTGTGGGTGGTTGTCTCCTGTGTCTGTTTGTCGCGCCACACGGGACTGTTTCGGTTTGTTTGTTCGTTCGTTTTGTGTAGTCATTTTTCCTGTTCGTGCGTTCTTCGTTACATGTAAGTTCTTACGTCCAGGTCTGTCTACATCGTTTTGTTATTTTGTTTAGTATCAAGTATAGTTCGTTTTTTGTCTTGTTTAAATAAATAATATGTCATTTCACAACGCTGCGTTTTGGTCGAATCCCTGCTCCTCCTCTTCGGATGAAGAGGAGGAGGAAATCCGTTACAGAACCACCCACCAAACCCGGACCAAGCAGCGTGAGTTCGAGCAGAGGTCCAATACTAAACAGGAATCCTGGACATGGGAGGAAGTATTGGAGGGAAAAAGACACTGGGCTCACATTGGGGAATATCGCCGCGCTCGTGAGGAGATGGAGGCAGCGAGAGCCCAAGAGCGGTGGTATGAGGAGGCAGCAAGGAGACGTGGCTGGAAGCCCGTGAAGAAACCCCAAAAATTTATTGGGGGGGGGGCTAAGAGGTAGTGGGCCAAGGGTAGGTAGGAGACCTGCGCCCACTTCCCAGGCTAACCGTGGAGAGCGGGAGTACGGGCAGACACCGTGTTACGCAGTAGAGCGCACGGTGTCTCCTGTACGTGTTCATAGCCCGGTGCGGGTTATTCCACCTCCCCGCACTGGTAGGGCTAGAGTGAGCATTGAGCCAGGTGCCATGAAGCCGGCTCAACGCGTCTGGTCTCCAGTGCGTCTCCTCGGGCCGGCATACATGGCACCAGCCTTACGCATGGTGTTCCCGGTTCGCCTACATAGCCCGGTGCGGTTTATTCCACCTCCCCGCACTGGTCGGGCGACGGGGAGCATTCAACCAGGTAAGGTTGGGCAGGCTCAATGCTCAAGGGAGCCAGTACGCCTGCACGGTCCGGTATTTCCGGCGCTACCTCCCCGCCCCAGCCCAGTACCACCAGTGCCTACACCACGCACCAGGCTTCCAGTGCGTTTCCAGAGCCCTGTTCCTCCTCCACGCACTCTCCCTATGGTGCGTGTCTCCAGCCCAGTGCCTCCAGTTCCGGCATCACGCACTAAGCCTCCTGTGCGTCTCCAGAACCCTGTACGCACTGTTCCTTCTCCCCGTACTCGCCCTGATGTGTGTGCCCTCAGCCCGGTACCACCAGTGCCGGTACCACGCACCAGGCCTATAGTACGCCTTGAGAGTCCAGTGTGCCCTGTTGTTGTTCCCCGCACTAGCCTGAAGGTGCGTGTCCTTAGCCCGGTGCCTCCAGTTCCGGCACCACGCACCAGGCCTACAGTGCGCCTCATCCGGCCAGAGCTGCCCGTCTGCCCAGTGCCACCTGAGCCATCCGTCTGCCCAGCGCCACCTGAGCCATCCGTCTACCCAGCGCCATCTGAGCCATCCGTCTACCCAGCGCCATCTGAGCCATCCATCTACCCAGCGCCATTAGAGCCATCCGTCTGTCCCGAGCCATTAGAGCCGCCCGTCTGTCCCGAGCCGTCAGAGCCGTTCGTCAGTCAGGAGCCGCTAGAGCCATTCGTCAGTCAGGATCTGCCAGAGCCGCCAACCAGACAGGATCTGCCAGAGCCGCCAGCCAGACAGGATCTGCCAGAGCCGCCAACCAGACAGGATCTGCCAGAGCCGCCAACCAGACAGGATCTGCCAGAGCCGCCAACCAGACAGGATCTGCCAGAGCCGCCAACCAGACAGGATCTGCCAGAGCCGCCAACCAGACAGGATCTGCCAGAGCCGCCAACCAGACAGGATCTGCCAGAGCCGCCAACCAGACAGGATCTGCCAGAGCCGCCAACCAGACAGGATCTGCCAGAGCCGCCAACCAGACAGGATCTGCCAGAGCCGCCAACCAGACAGGATCTGCCAGAGCCGCCAACCAGACAGGATCTGCCAGAGCCGCCAACCAGACAGGATCTGCCAGAGCCGCCAGCGAGCCATGAGCCGCCAGCGAGCCATGAGCGTCCAGAGCCGTCAGCCAGCCATGAGCGTCCAGAGCCGTCAGCCAGCCATGAGCGTCCAGAGCCGTCAGCCAGCCATGAGCGTCCAGAGCCGTCAGCCAGCCATGAGCGTCCAGAGCCGTCAGCGAGCCATGAGCGTCCAGAGCCGTCAGCCAGCCATGACCGTCCAGAGCCGTCAGCCAGCCATGACCGTCCAGAGCCGTCAGCCAGCCATGACCGTCCAGAGCCGTCAGCCAGCCATGACCGTCCAGAGCCGTCAGCCAGCCATGACCGTCCAGAGCCGTCAGCCAGCCATGACCGTCCAGAGCCGTCAACCAGCCATGACCGTCCAGAGCCGTCAGCCAGCCATGACCAGCCAGAGCCGTCAGCCAGCCATGACCAGCCAGAGCCGTCAGCCAGCCATGACCAGCCAGAGCCGTCAGCCAGCCATGACCAGCCAGAGCCGTCAGCCAGCCATGACCAGCCAGAGCCGTCAGCCAGCCATGACCAGCCAGAGCCGTCAGCCAGCCATGACCAGCCAGAGCCGTCAGCCAGCCATGACCAGCCAGAGCCGTCAGCCAGCCAGGAGCTGCCAGAGCCGTCAGCCAGCCAGGAGCTGCCAGAGCCGTCAGCCAGCCAGGAGCTGCCAGAGCCGTCAGCCAGCCAGGAGCTGCCAGAGCCGTCAGCCAGCCAGGAGCTGCCAGAGCCGTCAGCCAGCCAGGAGCTGCCAGAGCCGTCAGCCAGCCAGGAGCTGCCGTCCCTCAGTCCGGAGCTGCCGTCCCTCAGTCCGGAGCTGCCGTCCCTCAGTCCGGAGCTGCCGTCCCTCAGTCCGGAGCTGCCGTCCCTCAGTCCGGAGCTGCCGTCCCTCAGTCCGGAGCTGCCGTCCCTCAGTCCGGAGCTGCCCCTTGTCCCGGTGCTGCCCCTTGTCCCGGTGCTGCCCCTTGTCCCGGTGCTGCCCCTCAGTCCGGAGCTGCAGTCCTTCAGTCCGGAGCTGCCCCTTATCCCGGTTCTGCCCCTTATCTCGGTGTTGCCCCTTAATTTAGGTGGGTTGAATAGGAGGGTGGTCATTCGGAGGGGGATACGGAAGCTGGGATTGACTATGGTGGGGTGGGGACCTCGCCCAGAGCCTGAGCCACCACCGTGGTCAGATGCCCACCCAGACCCTCCCCTAGACTTTTGGTGGTGCGTCCGGAGTACGCACCTTGAGGGGGGTGTTATGTCACGTTCCTGACCTGTTTTCTGTTGTTTTTGTATGTGTTAGTCGGTCAGGGCGTGAGTGTGGGTGGGCATTCTATGTTATGTGTTTCTATGTTGGTTAATGGGTGACCTGATATGGTTCTCAATTAGAGGCAGGTGGTTTTCATCTCCTCTGATTGAGAACCATATTAAGGTAGGTAGTTTCACATTGTTTGTTGTGGGTGGTTGTCTCCTGTGTCTGTGTTTGTCGCGCCACACGGGACTGTTTCGGTTTGTTTGTTTGTTCGTTTTGTGTAGTCATTTTTCCTGTTCGTGCGTTCTTCGTTACATGTAAGTTCTTACGTCCAGGTCTGTCTACATCGTTTTGTTATTTTGTTTAGTATCAAGTATAGTTCGTTTTTTGTCTTGTTTAAATAAATAATATGTCATTTCACAACGCTGCGTTTTGGTCGAATCCCTGCTCCTCCTCTTCGGATGAAGAGGAGGAGGAAATCCGTTACAGACTGGGTGTATTGATACATCATCCAAAGTGTAATTAAGTGTAATTAATTAATAACCATGCTTAAAGGGATATTCAGTGTCTGCTTCAATTTTGTATTTTTTTTATCCCATCTACCAATAGGTGCCCTTCTTTGCGAGGCATTGGAAAACCTCCCTGGTCTTTGTGATTGAGTCTGTGTTTGAAGTTCAACTGAGTGACCTTACAGATAATTGTATGTGTGGGTTACAGAGATGAGGTAGTCATTCAAAAGTCCATGCAGCGTATTATGTGACTTGTTTAGCAAATTTTAGTCTTGTCATAACAAATGGGTTCAATACTGATTGACTCAAGAAATGTCAGCTTTTAATTTTTAATTAAAAAAAATTGGGGAGGAAAACCTAATTCCACTTTGACATTGTGTGTGTGTGTGTGTGTGTGTGTGTGTGTGTGTGTGTGTGTGTGGTGACAAATCAATTAAGTTCAAGCTGTAACACAATGTGGAAAAAGTCTTGGTTTGCGAATACTTTCTGAAGGCACTGTAACTCTAATGAATTAAAATAACAGAATGGCACACTTTGAGTTTAAATATTTATGCTTTGAGTGTCACCAGTGCATATGGTTTTTTCATGCTGTAAAAGTTGTATTTTCAAATAGCGCTCAAGGGGTCCTTTTTAAGAGATGTTTGGCAAGGATCGACAACTTTGAAACTGCAGAACCTATATCGCATCAAATCAGCCTCTAAAATCCAGGATGAATGCCGCGAGCAGAGGATGAGTGCTGCGAGCACACAGACCAGTCAAGAGCGCAGAAATTTGCTCGAGAGAGCAGAGGATGTGTGAGTTTGGGCGAGCTGAATATCATTGTTGCAGATCAAAAAGAAAAATGTCTGAATAAAAAAAATAATTGAACCTAAGCAAAGAAACATGGTTAAAACGTGTAAAAAGCATCAAATTGTCTTTGCCAAGTTTACACTCTCAATTTCTCAAGTTGCTCGCTCTCAAGTCTTGGCACCTCTTGGCTTTCAATGTATCTTTTTTCTGGTCGTCACTAGTTGCCACAAAGTCATAATCCCCACCTATTTCTACAATGTATCTTGTTAAAATGTGATTTTAAACCTAACCTTAACCCTAACCACACTGCTAATCTTATGCCTAACCTTAAATTAAGACCAAAAGGCAAATTTTTGTTCTCTTGATTTTGGCTTTGTAGCTGTGGTTTTCTAGATTGGATTTCAGGCTGTTGGGGGGCGGCCTTAGAAGCAGGTGCATGTCGAGAAACCTTACATTGGTCACTTTCACTGGAGTGATGGACGAACTAACAAATGCTTGCCCTTGGCCAGTCCAGTGTTGTCGTGGGATTGGTTGAGTCTTGATGCGCTTCAGAGCCGTCTGTTTAGCTTGCTAGCCGGCTTGAACAGTAAGTACCGAACAACTTGGGAAACTTGGAACAAACAAAGTAATTGGGAAATAAATTAAATGGCTATGCTATACCTTGAGTTGAGATTAATCTACTTGCTAAAGTTAGCTAGCTAGCTAATTACTTGTTAGCCAGCAACACCATAGTCCATCACTAGCTTATTGTTTTTCTTCACCTTTCCACAAAGTGTCTGTTATATGTTTGCATGATATGAGGGCGTTAATCCCAATGTATTAAAGAATTGGTCGAGAATATGGGCATAATTTGGCTGATCTAAGAAATTAATTAATCATACACTAGGCCCTGCCCATAATTTAAGCCAGGTAAATATAATGACTCCGTTGTTGAGAGTAACATGTGGGTACACATAATAATGGCATAACGATCACGACGTCGAAGGAAAGGAAGGACTTGTGGGCTAGTTAAAGGGTAGGAAGCATGAGTTTTTACTCAGCAGTGTGATCAAAAACGTAGTAAATTAGTTATAGTCACGATCATTTTTATTTCTCTCGCTATATAGCTATTTGATTTCCCTGACACTCCCTTGGCCCGGTGAAGCGCCCCCTCACTTTGGTAGCTAACTCAGCCTGCAGTCTTAAAAGTTTTACCATTGGATGGCCTCGGCCATCAATCTGTTTCTGCTCTCTGTTTGCTTTTGATCTGGGGTTTTGTTTTAGTTGTGTTCTAGCTGGTCTCCAGTGGTTGGGCTCTAGCTTGCCGACTATAACCGTGGTGGTTGGCTAGGCTAATAGCTAGTTGTCTAAATAGCTAACGCTAACGGCATATAGCTAACATTCTTTGACATTTGTTTAGATGCCATTATGTATTTACAAAACTTTGGTTTACTTCAATATAGCTGTAAGCTAGTGTGGATAGAAATTAGCTGACTCATTCAGTGCTACCGTAACGTTAGAAGGCAAGTAGGGCTAAAGTTAGCAGGCTAGTTGGCTAGCAAGCTTGTAAGTTGGCTGAAAATTTAATTGAAACCAGTAGTCATGAGTGTAAACTATTTGGTTTAATTTGAAGTTCTACATTTTGAAGTTATTTCTGTTGGAGTTTACATAATAAGGAATAGGCTGGCTTGCCGGTTCCTCCATATAACATCACACCCTGGAAAAACATTTTCTGACCTGACTTCGGCATTCTTTGGAATTCTGTTTTATGTAAAAACGCCAAAAAGAGAAAAGTGAGGTAACTTTGTATTGGGACTTTTGATGTGTATACCAATGTAACATATGGATTTGAATGTGGTTACGTTTATGCTACCTACCCTGATGAAAGATGAAAGATCCGATATTAAGGGTATTTTTTTTATCCCAATGGCACACACACACACAGCACATGGGGATTTTGAATTATATGGAGACACGAAGGGGAGAATCTGCTACATTAACAATACTTAACCAGTGCCAAAAAATAGAATGTAAACAAGAATTTAACCAGCTAAACTCATAGTACACACAGTATTCAAAGGAGGACTGAGGACAAATCAATGCCCTGCATTCACCAAACATTTAACTAAGGAAAACAGATTTGTTTAATAGTAATTGTCTGATTGGAAGCTACCATTGTCTATCAAATTACATGGTCAAATTATTTCAATTTGGCATTGGACGTTTTATTGAGTACAGGCAGTAACACAGGAGTCAAATCGCATAGGAAGTTTGATCAGATCAGATGTTATCAGCAAGCCAGAGCTATTTGTGGAAAGAGTACAAGTAGAACAAAGATATACGTGCAAACAGATAACAAATGTATCATTCAACATAAGATTCCACCTAAAACAATCACGTTAGCTCTGTCCCAATTAATCTCAGCTCAACTCCTCACGTCCTCGCTACTCGCATTCTTCTCAAACCCCTTTGGAGGTCTGAGGGGAGGAACCTTGGGTCCTCTCCTCTGATGGGGTTTTAGGAGGCACGGAAAAAGAATGCAAGAAATCGAGAAAATATAAAATGCACAGAGCTGTTGCATGTTTGCCTCAATATGTGACTGGGCAGAGGTGTACAATCTACGCCATTCATCAGTATTATTGAGCCATAAGATAGACCTTCCTTAGACCTTTAAAAACTTCTTGGAACTATAGGGGGTGCTGTTCCGCATTAGCATATTTGGGTCTCCAAATTAAACTGCCTCGTGCTAAATTCTTGATCGTACAATATGCATATTATTGTTATTATTGGATAGAAAACACTTTCTAGTTTCTATAGCCGTTGGAATTTTGTCTCTGAGTGGTACAGAACAATATCTACAGCACTTTTCATGACAGGGGTCAGATTTCAGAAATTTTTACCCCTGATCTGGAGTCTGTTTTTAAGGCGACAGTGAATGCTATGAAGAAACCGACACTGCCTACGTCTTCCTCTGGGTGTCTGTACGTCATCACGTTTTGAATGGAGTCTATTGCACAATCACAGCCACTATAAAACAAGAAAACGTGGAAGTACACTCTCTTTTCTTGGCGCGTCACAAGCAGGATGGACATCGGACTTGCCTCATTCCAAATCGTTGTTTAACCAGTAATATTTGTCTGGTCATGTTTTTACTCGTTATAGTTGTTAAAAACATCATAATGTAGTTAATTTGAACCGTTTTATAGCAATTTATATCCGTTTAGTGCGATTCTGAGGAATTTCTTTGTCGTGCACTTTTTAGCTTTGGGAACGTTTCGGGGTCTCGGTCGTTGTTAGTGGACATTTCGAAGGACAGAGGACATCTATCGACCAAAATAAGTTTATAACATAGAAAGGATACATTGCCCAAGAATCTGATGGAAGAACAGCTCAAAGTAAGCAATATTTAATATGATAAATCGTTGTTCTGTCGAAATATTTTAAACGCATATTTCGCCATTTTGTTTGGTATAGCTTCACTTGGCGAACCCTGTATTGAAAAGTAAGGATAATTTTAAAAATGTAAGTCAGCGGTTGCATTAAGAACTAATTTGTCTTTCGATTCCTGTCAACCCTGTATTTTTTAGTCAAGTATATGATTAGCTTTCGATTAAACTAGATCACTCTGAAAGCTGACGTCCCTCATTTTGATGCTTGAGTTGTGACTATTTCCATTGTATAACCACGGTTTTGTATGGCTAAATATGCACATTTTCGAACAAACTGTATATGTATGTTGTAAAATGATGTTACAGGAGTGTCATCGGAAGAATTCTGAGAAGGTTAGTGAAAAAATTAATATATTTTGGCGGTGATTACGTTATAGCGCTCTTTGGCTGGAATCGATGCTCTGGTAACGTTTTCACATGTGGTATGCTAACTTATCGATTTATTGTGTTTTCGCTGTAAAACGCTTAGAAAATCTGAAATATTGTCTGGAATCACAAGATCTGGGTCTTTCCATTGCTATGCTTTGTCTATTCTTATGAAATGTTTTATTAAGAGTAAATTGGTCATACACGTTGCTCTCTATAGTAATTCTAGTCGTCTTGTGATGGTCGGTGCAATTGTAAACTGTGATTTCTACCTGAAATATGCACTTTTTTCTAACAAAACCTATCCTATACCATAAATATGTTATCAGACTGTCATCTGAAGAGGTTTTTTCTTGGTTAGTGGCTATCAATATCTTAGTTTAGCCGAATTGGTGATAGCACCTGAAGTAGTAAGAAACTGATGGAGTTAGAAAAGTGGTGTATTTTGCTAACGTGTTTAGCTAATAGATTTACATATTTTATCTTCCCTGTAAAACATTTTAAAAATCTGAAATGGTGGCTTTATTCACAAGATCTGTATCTTTCATCTGGTGTCTTGGACTTGTGATTTAATGATATTTAGATGCTACTACAGTGAGGGAAAAAAGTATTTGATCCCCTGCTGATTTTGTTCGTTTGCCCACTGACAATGAAATGATCAGTCTGTAATTTTAATGGTATGTTTATTTGAACAGTGAGAGACAGAATATCAAAAAAAAAATCCAGAAAAACGCATGTCAAAAATGTTATAAATTGATTTGCATTTTAATGAGGGAAATAAGTATTTGACCCCTCTGCAAAACATGACTTAGTACTTGGTGGCAAAACCCTTGTTGGCAATCACAGAGGTCAGATGTTTCTTGTAGTTGGCCACCAGGTTTGCACACATCTCAGGAGGGATTTTGTCCCAATCCTCTTTGCAGATCTTCTTCAAGTCATTAAGATTTCGAGGCTGACGTTTGGCAACTCGAACCTTCAGCTCCCTCCACAGATTTTCTATGGGATTAAGGTCTGGAGACTGGCTAGGCCACTCCAGGACCTTAATGTGCTTTTTCTTGAGCCACTCCTTTGTTGCCTTGGCCGTGTGTTTTGGGTCATTGTCATGCTGGAATACCCATCCACGACCCATTTTCAATGCCCTGGCTGAGGGAAGGAGGTTTTCACCCAAGATTTGACGGTACATGGCCCCGTCCATCGTCCCTTTGATGCGGTGAAGTTGTCCTGTCCCCTTAGCAGAAAAACACCCCCAAAGCATAATGTTTCCACCTCCATGTTTGACGGTGGGGATGGTTTCTTGGGGTCATAGGCAGCATTCCTCCTCCTCCAAATACGGCAAGTTGAGTTGATGCCAAAGAACTCCACTTTGGTCTCGTCTGACCACAACACGTTCACCCAGTTGTCCTCTGAATCATTCAGATGTTCATTGGCAAACTTCAGACGGGTATGTATATGAGCTTTCTTGAGCAGGGGGACCTTGCGGGCGCTGCAGGATTTCAGTCCTTCACGGCGTAGTGTGTTACCAATTGTTTTCTTGGTGACTATGGTCCCAGCTGCCTTGAGATCATTGACAAGATCCTCCTGTTTAGTTCTGGGCAGATTCCTCACCATTCTCATGATCATTGCAACTCCACGAGTTGAGATCTTGCATGGAGCCCTAGGCCAAGGGAGTTTGACAGTTGTTTTTTTTTCTTCCATTTGCGAATAATCGCACCAACTGTTGTCACCTTCTCACCAAGCTGCTTGGCAATGGTCTTGTAGCCCATTCCAGCCTTGTGTAGATCTACAATCTTGTCCCTGACATCCTTGGAGAGCTCTTTGGTCTTGGCCATGGTGGAGAGTTTGGAATCTGATTGATTGATTGCTTCTGTGGACAGGTGTCTTTTATACAGGTAAGAAACTGAGATTAGGAGCACTCCCTTTAAGAGTGTGCTCCTAATCTCAGCTCGTTACCTGTATGAAAGACACCTGGGAGCCAGAAATCTTTCTGATTGAGAGGGGGTCAAATACTTATTTCCCTCATTAAAATGCAAATCAATTTATAACATTTTTGACATGCGTTTTTCTGGATATTTTTGTTGTTATTCTGTCTCTCACTGTTCAAATAAACCTACCATTAAAATTATAGACTGTTCATTTCTTTGTCAGTGGGCAAACGTACAAAATCAGCAGGGGATCAAATACTTTTTTCCCTCACTGTATCTACTTGTGAAGCTATGCTAGCTATGCTAATCAGTGTGTGGGGGGGTGGGGGGTGATCCCGGACCCGGGGTAGAGGCTCGTTAGAGGTTAATTAAGAAACACATAAATGAGCATAAGTATATCTAAGGATATTTAAGAGGTCATACATGACTGTTGTGAGTG